>NC_134357.1:128355672-128507055 GCF_048569485.1 Anomaloglossus baeobatrachus
CCCATGCTGCGCACTCCCCCATCGTGCTCCATCCCCCATGCTGCGCACTCCCCCATCGTGCTCCATCCCCCATGCTGCACCAGCATCAGCCTCTCTGCCCGCAGCATCAGCCTCTCTGTCCCCAGCATCAGCCTCTCTCCTCCCAGCCTACCCCAGCCTCAGCCTTCCCCAGCATCAGCCTCTCTTCTCTCAGCCTCCCCATCCCAGCCTTCCCCAGGATCAGCCTTTCTCTTCCCAGCCTCCTCCAGCACGCCGTGCTCCTCTGCCGACACTCACAGATCCGATCGCATACACTCACACACACTCACACACACCCGATCGCATACACTCACGCACACACACATTGACGATATTACACATACGCGCTCACTCACAACATCCGGAGATACCACATACTTCTGGCCATGTGATCCTCCGGCAGGTCCTGGAAGCTCACAGCACAGTATCGCCGCCGAGAAGCAAGCGATATCCCAGGATGTTGTGAGTGTGTGGATGCGATGTGATGTGTGTGTGAGAGTGAGTGTGATCTGATATGTGTGTGTGTGTGTGTGTGAGAGTGTGTGTGTATTGTTATGTGCGTGCGTGTGTGTATTTTCCGCCGCTGCAGGACCTTGATGCGCTGGTAACTATGCTAGCATGGTTACCAGCGTATCTCGTCCCCCGCTCGCACAGGAGCCCACACCAGCATACGCCGGCCAGCCCCAGCAATGCGAGGGTATGTGTCGGCTGGTTTGGCGGCGTACGCTGATATGGGCTCCCGGGGGTACAGTACTCACCTGGGAGTCGTGGCTCCATGACCGTGTCCGTTCGGGGAATCCGTTGGGGGGCGGGGCCAGAGCCAGGGCCGTATTTGCCACTAGGCACCCGTGGTCCCGTGCCTAGGGCGGCACGTTGCGGGGGGGCGGCACTTTCTGGCAGCAAAAAAAAAAAAATATATAAATTCTTTTTTTTTTTTTTTTTTTTTTTACATCCCCGCCCCCCGCCCCTCCCTCCGTTGCACTTCGCTGTGTTCTCGGGGGGTAGGGGGGGGGTTGAGAGGGAGAGGACATGCGCACTTCTGTCTCTTTAAATACACGTAGGGCGCCAGGCATAGTGAGCTGATTAACCCCGGAAGTTCCATCGTCTGCACTTCCGGGTCAGAGGCGCGCGGGCGCGCCAATCAGCTCACTGCCCCGTGCTGCAGCGTCCAATTCTGCAGACATCACACGCCGCGGAGGAGGATGCGGCTGGAGCCAGCCGGCAGAGGATAATAGCAGAGCAGGGCAGCAGGCACCGGAGCATGTATGCGTAAGGCAGAGCCTAGAATGTATGGGCACCTTACAGGTTAGTTGATGATCGTTGCGATGCCTCTTTTTGGCTGGGGGGAGGCTGGGAAAAGAGAGAGGCTGGGGGGAGGCTGGGAAGAGAGAGGCTGAGGCTGGGGGGGGAGGCTGGGAAGAGAGAGGCTGGGGGAGGCTGGGAAAAGAGAGGCTGGGGGAGGCTGGGAAAAGAGAGAGGCTGGGGGGGAGGCTGGGAAAAGAGAGAGGCTGGGGGGAGGCTGGGAAAAGAGAGAGGCTGGGAAAAGAGAGGCTGGGGGGAGGCTGGGAAAAGAGAGAGGCTGGGGGGAGGCTGGGAAAAGAGAGAGGCTGGGGGGGAGGCTGGGAAAAGAGAGAGGCTGGGGAGAGGCTGGGAAAAGAGAGAGGCTGGGGGGGAGGCTGGGAAAAGAGAGAGGCTGGGGGGAGGCTGGGAAAAGAGAGAGGCTGGGGGGAGGCTGGGAAAAGAGAGAGGCTGGGGGGAGGCTGGGAAAAGAGAGAGGCTGGGGGGGAGGCTGGGAAAAGAGGGAGGCTGGGGGGAGGCTGGGAAAAGAGAGAGGCTGGGGGGAGGCTGGGAAAAGAGAGAGGCTGGGGGGGAAGGCTGGGAAGAGAGAGAGGCTGAGGCTGGGGGGGAGGCTGGGGGGAGAGAGAGGCTGAGGCTGGGGGGGAGGCTGGGGGGAGAGAGAGGCTGAGGCTGGGGGGAGAGAGAGGCTGAGGCTGGGGGGCAGGCTGGGGGGAGAGAGGCTGAGGCTGGGGGGGAGGCTGGGGGGAGAGAGAGGGGGAGGCTGGGGGGAGAGAGAGGCTGAGGCTGGGGGGGAGGCTGGGGGGAGAGAGAGGCTGAGGCTGGGGGGGAGGCTGGGGGGAGAGAGAGGCTGATGCTGAAGGCGGGGGAGAGAGGCTGCTGCTGGGGGAATGGGAGAGAGGGGCTAATGCTAGAGACAGAGGACAAGGGTTGAGGGATAGTGCAATGACAATCGATGGGGGGAGTGTAAGGACTCAGAATGAGAGGGGGCAGCATTGGGAGCTCATTATGGAGAAGGGGCAGCATGTGTGGGCTCAGTATGGAGTGGAGCAATGTAGGGGAGTCAATATCAAGAGTGGGGTAGTGTGTGTGTGTGGGGGGGGTCTCAGCATAAGCGTTAGTGTGGTGGTCTTAGTATGATGAATGGGGCAGCATGGAGGTGTCATTATGGAAAAGAGTAAGGCAGCATTAGGAGCTCATGGAGAGGGGCAGCATGCATGGGACACTGTGAGGAGGGGGCAGCATGCATGGGACATTGTGAGGAGGGAGCAGCATGCATGGGACATTGTGAGGATGGAGCAGCATGCATGGGACACTGTGAGGAGGGGGCAGCATGCATGGGACACTGTGAGGAGGGGGCAGCATGCATGGGACACTGTGAGGAGGAGGCAGCATGCATAGGACACTGTGAGGAGGGGGCAGCATGCATGGGACACTGTGAGGATGGAGCAGCATGCATGGGACCCTGTGAGGAGGGGGCAGCATGCATGGGACCCTGTGAGGAGGGGGCAGCATGCATGGGACCCTGTGAGTAGGGAGCGGCATGCATGGGACCCTGTGAGGAGGGAGCAGCATGCATGGGACCCTGTGAGGAGGGAGCAGCATGCATGGGACCCTGTGAGGAGGGAGCAGCATGCATGGGACCCTGTGAGGAGGGGGCAGCATGCATGGGACCCTGTGAGGAGGGGGCAGCATGCATGGGACCCTGTGAGGAGGGGGCAGCATGCATGGGACCCTGTGAGGAGGGGGCAGCATGCATGGGACCCTGTGAGGATGTGGCAGCATGCATGGCACACTGTGTGGAGGGAGCAGCATGCATGGGACACTGTGAGGAGGGATCAGCATGCATGGGACACTGTGAGGAGGGAGCAGCATGCATGGGACACTGTGAGGAGGGAGCAGCATGCATGGGACACTGTGAGGAGGGATCAGCATGCATGGGACACTGTGAGGAGGGAGCAGCATGCATGGGACACTTTGAGGAGGGAGCAGCATGCATGGGACACTGTGAGGAAGGAGCAGCATGCATGGGACACTGTGAGGAGGGAGCAGCATGCATGGGACACTGTGAGGAGGGAGCAGCATGCATGGGACACTGTGAGGAGGGAGCAGCATGCATGGGACCCTGTGAGGATGGAGCAGCATGCATGGGACCCTGTGAGGAGGGAGCAGCATGCATGGGACCCTGTGAGGAGGGAGCAGCATGCATGGGACCCTGTGAGGAGGGAGCAGCATGCATGGGACCCTGTGAGGAGGGAGCAGCATGCATGGGACCCTGTGAGGAGGGAGCAGCATGCATGGGACCCTGTGAGGAGGGAGCAGCATGCATGGGACCCTGTGAGGAGGGAGCAGCATGCATGGGACCCTGTGAGGAGGGAGCAGCATGCATGGGACCCTGTGAGGAGGGAGCAGCATGCATGGGACCCTGTGAGGAGGGAGCAGCATGCATGGGACCCTGTGAGGAGGGAGCAGCATGCATGGGACCCTGTGAGGAGGGAGCAGCATGCATGGGACCCTGTGAGGAGGGAGCAGCATGCATGGGACCCTGTGAGGAGGGAGCAGCATGCATGGGACCCTGTGAGGAGGGAGCAGCATGCATGGGACCCTGTGAGGAGGGAGCAGCATGCATGGGACCCTGTGAGGAGGGAGCAGCATGCATGGGACCCTGTGAGGAGGGAGCAGCATGCATTGGACCCTGTGAGGAGGGAGCAGCATGCATGGGACACTGTGAGGATGGAGCAGCATGCATGGGACACTGTGAAGATGGAGCAGCATGCATGGGACACTGAGGAGGGATCAGCATGCATGGGACACTGTGAAGATGGAGCAGCATGCATGGGACACTGTGAGGAGGGATCAGCATGCATGGGACACTGTGAGGATGGAGCAGCATGCATGGGACACTGTGAGGAGGGGGCAGCATGCATGGGACACTGTGAGGATGGAGCAGCATGCATTGGACACTGTGAGCATGGAGCAGCATGCATGGGACACTGTGAGGAGGGGGCAGCATGCTTGGGACCCTGTGAGGAGGGGGCAGCATGCATGGGACACTGTGAGGAGGGGGCAGCATGCTTGGGACCCTGTGAGGAGGGGGCAGCATGCATGGGACACTGTGAGGAGGGGGGCAGCATGCATGGGACACTGTGGGAGGGGGGCAGCATGCATGGGACACTGTGAGGAGGGGGGCAGCATGCATGGGACACTGTGAGGAGGGGGGCAGCATGCATGGGACACTGAGGAGGGGGCAGCATGCATGGGACATTGTGATGAGGGGGCAGCATGCATGGGACCCTGTGAGGAGGGAGCAGCATGCATGGGACATTGTGAGGATGGAGCAGCATGCATGGGACACTGTGAAGATGGAGCAGCATGCATGGGACACTGTGAAGATGGAGCAGCATGCATGGGACACTGAGGAGGGATCAGCATGCATGGGACACTGTGAAGATGGAGCAGCATGCATGGGACACTGAGGAGGGATCAGCATGCATGGGACACTGAGGAGGGATCAGCATGCATGGGACATTGTGATGAGGGGGCAGCATGCATTGGACATTGTGATGAGGGGGAAGCATGCATGGGACATTGTGAGGAGGGAGCAGCATGCATGGGATATTGTGAGGAGGGGCAGCATGCATGGGACATTGTGATGAGGGGGCAGCATGCATGGGACATTGTGATGAGGGGGCAGCATGCATGGGACATTGTGAGGAGGGAGCAGCATGCATGGGACATTGTGATGAGGGGGCAGCATGCATGGGACATTGTGAGGAGGGAGCAGCATGCATGGGACCCTGTGAGGAGGGAGCAGCATGCATGGGACCCTGTGAGGAGGGAGCAGCATGCATGGGACCCTGTGAGGAGGGAGCAGCATGCATGGGACCCTGTGAGGAGGGAGCAGCATGCATGGGACCCTGTGAGGAGGGAGCAGCATGCATGGGACATTATGAGGATGGAGCAGCATGCATGGGACACTGTGAAGATGGAGCAGCATGCATGGGACACTGAGGAGGGATCAGCATGCATGGGACACTGAGGAGGGATCAGCATGCATGGGACACTGTGAAGATGGAGCAGCATGCATGGGACACTGAGGAGGGATCAGCATGCATGGGACACTGAGGAGGGATCAGCATGCATGGGTCACTGTGAGGAGGGGGCAGCATGCATGGGACATTGTGATGAGGGGGCAGCATGCATGGGACATTGTGATGAGGGGGCAGCATGCATGGGACATTGTGATGAGGGGGCAGCATGCATGGGACATTGTGAGGATGGAGCAGCATGCATGGGACATTGTGAGGAGGGGCAGCATGCATGGGACATTGTGAGGCGGGGGCAGCATGCATGGGACATTGTGAGGAGGGGGCAGCATGCATGGGACATTGTGAGGAGGGGGCAGCATGCATGGGACATTGTGAGGAGTGAGCAGCATGCATGGGACATTGTGAGGAGGGGGCAGCATGCATGGGACATTGTGAGGAGGGAGAAGCATGCATGGGACATTGTGAGGCGGGGGCAGCATGCATGGGACATTGTGAGGAGGGTGCAGCATGCATGGGACACTGTGAGGCGGGGGCAGCATGCATGGGACACTGTGAGGAGGGGGCAGCATGCATGGGACATTGTGAGGAGGGGGCAGCATGCATGGGACATTGTGAGGAGGGGGCAGCATGCATGGGACATTGTGAGGAGGGGGCAGCATGCATGGGACATTGTGAGGCGGGGGCAGCATGCATGGGACATTGTGAGGCGGGGGCAGCATGCATGGGACATTGTGAGGAGGGGTCAGCATGCATGGGACATTGTGAGGAGGGGGCAGCATGCATGGGACATTGTGAGGCGGGGGCAGCATGCATGGGACATTGTGAGGAGGGGGCAGCATGCATGGGACATTGTGAGGGGGCAGCATGCATGGGACATTGTGAGGAGGGGGCAGCATGCATGGGACATTGTGAGGAGGGGGCAGCATGATGTGAGGTCAATGTGCAGATCATATTTCATAATTGAGGAAGGTGTGGTGGGTATAATTTATAAGGGAGGGCAGTGTGTAGTTTATTAGGGGCAGTATGACAGTCACAGTATATAAGTGGGGACGGTGTGGTGGGAATATTTTATACTCATGCTATGTTTTGATGTGCCCGTGGTGATCCCCATTGGGGGGGGGTTAGTGCCCTTTGTTTCTCATTTATACTTTTTAAAGTGTTTTACAAAGTAGATCTGCCTTAAACAGATGTCGAGTGCGAAAACTCAGTTTTACGTTGTCACTAAGGGGCGCGACCACTTAAAGTGCCTAGGGCAGCACGAAGGCAAAATACAGCCCTGGCCAGAGCTAGCATGCATTGCGTGAGGGGGGGCGGGGCGTGGCCGAGTTGCCAATGCCTGCAGGGTGCCGGGGCGAGAGGCCAATCTGTGGGGGGGGCGGAGCCTTGGCGAGCTGCCGGCCAATCCGTGTGGGGGCGCAGCCTGGGCGAGTGGCCAATCTGTGCGGGGGGGCGGGGCCATGGCGAGCCCAGCGGCCAATCAGCTTTGTGTCACCGTAAGGACACAATTTTGGAGCAAGACAGACAGACAGACAGACAGACAGAATAAGGCAATTATATATATAGATTTTTATACAACTTAATTGTCAAAAACTCAATTACTGTAGATGTGCTGTTTTGACCTTTCCAGCCACAAGGAAATACAAATCTTTCTTCGGCGCTCCATTGGGAGACCCAGACGATTGGGTGTATAGCTACTGCCTCCGGAGGCCACACAAAGTATTACACTAAAAAGTGTAAGGCCCCTCCCCTTCTGCCTATACACCCCCCGTGGGATCACGGGCTGCTCAGTTTTCAAGCTTTGTGCGAAGGAGGTCAGACATCCACGCATAGCTCCACTGTTTTAGTCAGCAGCAGCTGCTGACTATGTCGGATGGAAGAAAAGAGGGCCCATACTAGGGCCCCCAGCATGCTCCCTTCTCACCCCACTCTTGTCGGCGGTGTTTGTTAAGGTTGAGGTACCCATTGCGGGTACGGAGGCTGGAGCCCACATGCTGCTTTCCTTCCCCATCCCCCTGAGGGCTCTGGTGAAGTGGGATCTTACCGGCCTCCAGGCTCTGAGGCCGGGCTCCATCCACAGACCCGGAGATCCTGCTGGAATGGAGCGGAGTATCGTCAGGGACAGGCCATGCAACGTTAAGGTACTCTGTGTCCCCGTACAGTCTATGCACAGACACACTCCAGCGTTGCTGGGTGTGTTAGTGCGCCGGGGACAGTAGCGCTGCGCGCTTGGGCTTTACTCACTGCAGCTTAGCTGAGTGAGTTTATGTGTCGGGAACTACCGCGCCAGCCGCTGCTGGAGCTGCGGCGCGGCTGAGACTTGTGGTGCGCCGGGGACTTTCGCGCTGCCGTGCTTTTACGACGGCAGCGCTTATAAATCTAGTCCCCGGCTTTTGCGGCCTAGTTACGTTTCGTTCCCGCCCCCAACCCTGCCAGTCAGGGAAGGGGCGAGACGCTGTACAATGATCAGCGCCGAGGGCTGGAGTCTTATTTACATACTCCAGCCCTCTCACTGGGCACAGGGGGACGCCAGTTTCCCGCTCTTGTCTGGGGCACGCCCACGGCCCGCCCCTCTTCACAGGACACCGGCAGCCATTCCTGCAGGCAATCTAAGCTGGAGAACGGACACAGGCTCTGGGAGACCCAGCAAAGGGATTCTGGCGACCACTTACCCGCTTATGCGGGCGGTAAGCAGCACCTTGGTGCTGACCCCACTATTGCCACAGTGTTTTTTTGTGTACTTTATCCTTGTACTTATATTTGCAAGACCATACACAGACACACGCCAGCATTGCTGGGCGTGTTAGTGCGCCGAGGACAACAGCGCTGCGCGCTTGGACTATACTCACTGCAGCTTAGCTGAGTGAGTTTATCTGTGGGAAACTGCCGCGCTGGAGGCTGCGGCGCGGCTGAGACTTGTGGCTGTACGGTCGCTTCTTGGCGATATACCCCTAGATAGCTCTGAGGAGACAACAGCATGTCGTCAGCATAGAGCAAGGGGGCCAAGGCACAGGCTCTCTATGCTGTCTGTACCGCATGAGCGGCTGTTTTACCGGCAGGTTCCACTAACCCCTAATGGGTAGAGTCTCTGCTAGTGGTGGCCCAGAGAGGGCCACCTGTGAAACTGTCCAGAGGACAGAGTTTGCAGTTTTTTTGCTGATAAAATGTCTTGGACTATGAACAAAATTCTAGCAACTTTGCAGTCCAGGGCGGTGACTCAGACCATGGGCATTGTTGAATCAAGGCTCCCCGGTCTCCCTCAGTTGGAACTAATCCGTGCTCCAAGGGGGTCCCATACATCCCAGACTGAAGGCTCTGACACGGACGACAGTCCCAGACAGCCTAAGCGAGCTCGCTGGGAGAGACCCTCGACTTCACACACTGGTCAGGGTCTCAGCGAGAGGATTCTCTGTATGATGAGGTAGCTGATCAGGTTTCTGATCCTGAGACCGCTTTCATTCTGGATGCTCCTAATGGGACGCCATGGTGAATGATCTCATAGCGCCCATCAATACACTGGTGGATATTTCTCCCTCAGCCCCTCCAGTGGAGGAGGCAGCTTCAGCAGGAGAAATTCCATTTCAGGTATCCCAAGCGTAAATTCAGTACTTTTTGGGCCTCTCTGACTCAGAGGAGCAGTCCAGAAACACTACGCTTATCCAGACAAGCTTTTCTCCGCCGCGCCATCCTCCATAGTTGCAGTGGAAGATGGGACTTCACTTAAAGATGCCATTGACAGACAGATGTACCTCTGGTTGAAATCTGTCTGTGAAGCTATCGGCGTGTCGTTTGCTCCGGCATTCGCAGCCGTATGGGCACTCCAAGCTATTTCAGCTGGTCTTGCGCAGATAGACACTGTCACACGTAAATCTGTGCCGCAGGTGGCGTCCTTAACCTCGCATGCATTGCGACTTACGCTATTCATGCTGTCCTGGACTCTACGAGCCGTACGCCGGTGGCGTACGCCAACTCCGTGGTTTTGCGCAGACCCTTGGGGTTAAGGGAATGGAAGGCAGCTCCTGCTTCCAAAAAGGGCTTAACCAGTTTGCCATTATCTGGTGACAGACTGTTGGCTGAGCGATTGGATGAAATCATTAAACAGGCCAAGGGTAAGGATTCTTCCTTACACCAGCCCAGATCAAACAAAACCCAAGGAAGGACAGTCGACGTTTCGGTCCTTTCCAGGCTCGGGCTGGTCCCAATTTTCCTAGTCCAAAAGGACTCAAAAGGCTCAGAGGGGCTCAGACTCCTGGCGGGCTCAATCACGCCCAAAGAAGGCAGCCGGAGGAACCGCTACCAAGGCGGTTTCCTCATGACTTTCAGCCCTCTCTCTCCGCATCCGCGGTCGGTGGCAGACTCTCCCGCTTTGGCGGCATTTAGCTGCCACAGGTCAAAGACCGGTGGGTGAGAGACATTTTGTCTCACGTGTACAGGATAGAGTTTTGTTCTCGTCCTCCGGCTCGATTCTTCAGAACTTCCCCACCTCTCGACCGAGCCGATGCTCTTCTGCAGGCAGAAGGAGTGATAATCCCTGTTCCTCTTCAGGAACAAGGTCACGGTTTTTACTCCAATCTGGTTGTGGTGCCAAAAAAGGACGGCTCTTCCGTTCCGTTCTAGACCTAAAACTGCTCAAAAAGCAGTGTAAACCAGGCGGTTCCGGATGGAATCCCTCCGCTCCGTCATTGCCTCAAGGTCTCAAGGAGATTTCCTAGCATCAAGAGACATCAGGATGCTTATCTCCACGTGCCGATTGCTCCAGAGCACCAGCGTTTGCTGCGATTCGTTATAGAAGACGAGCATCTTCAGTTCGTAGACCTGCCCTTAGGTCTGGCGACAGCCCCACGGGTTTTCACCAAGGTCATGGCAGCAGTGGTAGCAGTCCTGCACTCTCAGGGTCACTCTGTGATCCCTTACTTGGACGATCTACTTGTCAAGGCACCCTCTCAAGAGGCATGCCAACGCAGCCTGAACGTTGCGCTGGAGACTCTCCAGAGTTTCGGGTGGATCATCAACATCTCCCTTTCTCAGACGGTCAAGGACTCTCTTCAGTGGTGACTTCTTCCCACCTCATTGTCAAAAGGAAGGTCCTTCCTACCCCCATCCTGGACGGTGGTCACGACAGACGTGAGTCTGTCAGGGTGGAGAATAGTCTTTCTCCACCACAGGGCTCAGGGTACGTGGACTCAGCAGGAGTCCACCCTTCAGATCAATGTTCTGGAAATCTAAGCAGTGTATCTTGCCCTGCAAGCCTTCCAGCAGTGGCTGGAATGCAAACAGATCCGAGTTCAGTCGGACAACTCCACAGCGGTAGCATACATCAACCACCAAGGCAGAATACGCAGTCGGCAAGCCTCCCAAGAAGTCCGGCGGACTCTGATGTGGGTGGAAGACAGAGCATCCACCATATCCGCAGTTCACATCCCGGGCGTAGAAAACTGGGAAGCAGACTTCCTCAGTCGCCAGGGTATGGACGCAGGGGAATGGTCTCTGCACCCGGATGTGTTTCAGGAAATCTGGGGCCTTCGGGGGAGGCCGGACGTCGACCTAATGGCGTCTAGGCACAACACCAAGGTCACGAGTTTCATGGTGTGGTCTTACGATCAACGAGCTCTGGCGGCAGGCGCCTTAGTTCAGGATGGGTCGCAGTTCCAGCTACCCTATGTGTTTCCCCCTCTGGCACTGTTGCCCAGAGTGCTACGCAAGATCAGCTCCGATTGCCGCCGCGCCATCCTCGTCGCCCCAGACTGGCAGAGGAGGTCGTGGTACCCGGATCTGTGGCATCTCACGGTCGGCCAGCCGTGGGCACTACCAGACCGGCCAAACTTACTGTCCCAAGGGCCGTTTTCCATCTGAATCCTACGGCCCTGAACCTGACTGGGTGGCCATTGAGTCCTGGATCCTAGCGTCTTCAGGATTATCTCATGACGTCATTGCCACCATGTGACGGGCTAGGAAGCCGACGTCTGCCAAGATCTACCACTGGACGTGGAAGATATTCTTACCTTAGGGCTCTGCTCAGGGAGTGTCTCCCTGGCCATTTGCATTGCCTACTTTTCTTTCCTTCCTGCAATCTGGTTGGGAAACAGGTTTGTTGCTCGGCTCCCTTAAAGGACAAGTTCCAGCGCTGTCTGTATTCTTTCAGAAGCGCCTAGCACGACTTCCTCAGGTACGCACGTTCCTGCAGGGGGTTTGTCACATTGTCCCTCCGTACTGAGGCCGTTAGACCCATGGGATCTGAACAGGGTACTAATTGCTCTCCAGAAGCCGCCCTTCGAGCCTCTGAGGGATGTTTCACTTTCTCGACTTTCACAGAAAGTGGCCTTTCTGGTAGCGGTCACGTCTCTTCGGAGAGTGTCCGAGCTAGCAGCGCGGTCATCCAAAGCTCCCTTCCTGGTGT
The DNA here is from genome assembly GCF_048569485.1 of Anomaloglossus baeobatrachus. NCBI lineage: Eukaryota > Metazoa > Chordata > Amphibia > Anura > Aromobatidae > Anomaloglossus > Anomaloglossus baeobatrachus. The sequence continues at coordinate 128,367,430 of NC_134357.1, forward strand.
TTCACCAAGACAAGGTAGTGCTGCGCCCGATTCCGGAGTTTCTCCCTAAGGTGGTATCCCCTTTTCATCACAATCAGGATATCTCCTTACCTTCCTTTTGTCCTTATCCATTTCATCGATATGAAATGGATTTGCATTGTTGGATCTGGTGAAGAGCACTCAGAATCTACATTTCCCGCACGGCGCCCCTGCGCCGATCGGATGCACTCTTTGTCCTTGTCACTGGTCAGCGCAAGGGGTCGCAGGCTGCCAAATCCACCCTGGCTCGATGGATCAAGGAACCAATCCTTGAAGCCTACCGTTCTGCTGGGCTTCCGGTTCCATCAGGGCTGAAGGCCCATTCTACCAGAGCCGTGGGTGCGTCCTGGGCATTACGGCACCAGGCTACGGCTCAGCAGGTGTGCCAGGCGGCTACCTGGACGAGTCTGCACACCTTCACCAAGCGTTATCAGGTGCATGCCTACGCTTAGGCGGATGCCAGCCTAAGTAGAAGAGTCCTGCAGGCGGCGGTTGCCTCCATGTAGGGAAGGGCTGTTTTTACAGTCCAAACTTGAGGTATTAATTTACCCACCCAGGGACTGCTTTTGGACGTCCCAATCGTCTGGGTCTCCCAATGGAGCGCCGAAGAAGAAGGGAATTTTGTTACTTACCGTAAATTCCTTTTCTTCTAGCTCCAATTGGGAGACCCAGCACCCGCCCCTGTTTCCTTCGGGATTTTTGGTTTGTTCGGGTACACATGTTGTTCATGTTGAATGGTTTCAGTTCTCCGATGTTCCTTCGGATTGAATTTGTTTAACCAGTTATTGGCTTTCCTCCTTCTTGCTTTTGCACTAAAACTGAGCAGCCCGTGATCCCACGGGGGGTGTATAGGCAGAAGGGGAGGGGCCTTACACTTTTTAGTGTAATACTTTGTGTGGCCTCCGGAGGCAGTAGCTATACACCCAATCGTCTGGGTCTCCCAATTGGAGCTAGAAGAAAAGGAATTTACGGTAAGTAACAAAATTCCCTTCTTTTACTATAATCAGTAGAAGTTAACCCGAGAAGTTATATTTTGTACACATATAATGTAAATGTCTCAACAGAGAAACACTGTTTGTCTTTAAAAAAAAAAAAAAAAAAAAGATCACAATAGTCTAAAATATTTAAAGGGTTTATCCCTACAGTAACTATAGTCCCTTTATTCTGTTCGGGTACAAGGATGGTGTAAGTTTACCTCCTGTTCGTGACTCCTTCTACTAATATTATTTAGTTTGAAAGCGCCTTTGATTCCTTGGTACTGTACATGTAAGAAGTGGTTACACACAAGATAAGACTATGTTTTGTTCACTGTAATCCAAACAATGACAGACTGATACAGGTGGGCTCAGATCAGTAATAACCTGCCGGTAACAGACGCGCCTATACCCGACATGCAAGAGACCGGTGACGTAACCAGGGTGGGGCAGAGGCTGCGGTCACTGCCACAGACTCTGCCTCCTGATGACACTTTGTTTGACTTTCCCACTATGCACTGGGATTCTGAAACGAATCGTCATCAAACAGGAAATAGAAAAACAATTAGAGTAGCAGTTAGTGTAGTTAGCGAACACATTTTCAGTACAAGTATATTAGAAAATAGCTTAGATTATAGGATCAAAAATCTAAATCGTGTCATATCTTTTTGATGTAACCTAATTTCAGGTCACCAGATTCGAAGAAAAGGAAACATCCTCTCAATGGTTTGCCAGCTAAGAAATCTGGAAAGGAATCTAGCAGCGATGAGAGCTCCAGTGAAGATGATGAGCCCCCTGCAAAGAAACAGGGTAAAACCTCAGGCTGATGTGTAGAATTTCTCAACTCTTAGGCTATGTGCGCACTAGAAATGTCATGTTTCTCAAGAAACTTTCATGAGAGACATTCTGGGAGCTGAAGATTCTTGCATCTGCAGAAAAAATTCGCACCAAATTCGCGGCAAAAACGCATGCGGATTTGCCGCGGATTTGCCGCGAATTACCCGCAGGTTTTTCCCTGCGGATTTTTATGAATGGATAAGTGCAAATCCGGGGGTAATCTGCAGGAAATAATGAACATGCTCATTTTCTCAAGAAAGTTTCTCGAGAACATTTTCTCAAAAAACTTTCCTTGAGAAAAATCCGCAGTGTGCGCACACCTATTTTTTTTTTTTTTCAATAGGTTTAGCTGGGAAATGTCTGCAGAAAGATTTAACACCTTTCTCAAGAAATTTCCGCAGCAAATCCGCGGGTAAATCCGCGGGTAAAACGGTCTAGTGCGCACAAAGCCTTAGGCTGCTTTCACATTCCAATCTCTGTTCATTGGTCCCGTTGGGGCTTCCGTCCAAACCTCCTGCAAAATAGGTTTCGGACGTATGTGCCAACGGCTCCTTTGACTATAATGGTGCAGATGGAAGCACCATGGGCTCTGTCGCGCACCATTTATACTTACTAGAGGTAGTAGACTGATTCTTGTTATTCGCCTCCAGTAAGCGTATAAAATGGTGCGCGACAGAGCACACGGTGACTCCGTCTGCACCATTATAGTCAATTGCCCGTTGGTGCATAGTCCGAATCCCGTTTCTTTTTGCGTGGCGTTTTGATGGAAGCCCTGATGGGACCAATGAACGTGGAGAGGGACGCAGTGTGAAAGCGGCCTTACAGAGCTTTTAAAGGCTATGTACAGCTTCATACAGAAGTTTCTTTTGATCATTTGCTTCCAAAATGCAAAGTAGCTAACAATTTAAAGACCAGAGAACTTAATTTTTAGCGCTTTTGATCTTTTTTTAAATTTTTATCCCTTACCTTCCAAGAGCATAAACTTTTTTTTTTTTTTTTTTTCCTCTCCTTTCTTTCTTTCATTGACAGACTTATGAGGGCTTGTTTTTTTGCGGGACAATTTGTAATGTTAAATGATACCAATAATTTTGCCATACAATGTACTGAAAACCAGGGGGGGGGAATGCAATTCCACCTTCATATGTTTCATTTTCTTTTTATGTCGTTCATTTTATGCTAAAAATGACTGGGCAGCATGAATGGCCGGGTCAGTCCGATTTTATAGCGATACCAAACATTCGTTCAAAATATTGTTTAAACCTCTCTCTTGCTGAATATTTCCATTTTCCAAGACACATAACATTTTATATTTTTGTTGATGGGGCTGAGAGGGCAATTTGTTTGTTTTTTTGTTTTATTTGTTTCTTACTGTTTTCTTCATATTTTTAAAAACATTCTTCTTTTTTTTATTTTTCTTAATGGGACTTGAACCTGCTATTGCTTGTTTTATAGCTTTCATGATGTACAGCAAGGACTTTGTCGGATACTTGGTGTGGCCAAGAGCTTGGATGACTGTTAAGTCCCTTTCACATTGCGCTTTTACTTACGTTCAGTGGTCCCGTCGGGGCATCCGTCCGAACCGCCCCTCCTCTGCAAAACGTGTTTCGGACGCATGCGCCGACAGGGCCATTGACTATAATGGAACAGACTCCGTTAGGGTGTGTGCTCTGACTTGCACCATTTTTTGCACATATACGTTTTCTGCAGGCAGACACCCGAACGTAGTCGAAAATCTTACTGAGAAGGAGAATTTTATTGCAAGGTCAATCATTTTACCACAAAATGTACACTGTAAAATCGGTTCTCAAAAAAAAAAGGCAGAATTTTTTTTTCTACAATTTATCCCCATTTTGGATTTTTGTTCCTCATTTTTCAGTACACTATGTGGTAAAATGAATCACATCATTCAAAAGTACAACTTGTTCTGCAAAAAACAAGCCCCCACATGTCCTATGCGGACTGAAAAAAAAAAACAAAGTTAGGGCTCTGGAAAGAAGTGCAGGCAAAACCAAAAAGTAAAATTGACCCTGTTGTGAAGGGCTTAAGAAAGCAGAGAAAACAGAAAATAGACCAAATGCAATGAACATGTAGAGGAAATAAATGCTGTAATGTAGCTGTGCTGACACATGAAAGCGGGTGAGGACCGCAGCACGCTGGATACAGAGCTCACATCAGCATAGATTACAGGGGGCACTCACACAAGGAAAATCTGAATGAAGATCGCAGACTGAAACTTGGTACAGTGGAACCTTGGGTAACGAGAACAATCCGTTCTGGGAGTGTGCTTGTTAACCAAGTTACTCATTCAGCAAAGCAAGATTTCCCATAGGAAATCATTGCAATGCAGACAATTCGTTCCACAACTTGTTAAATGTCCCATTCTCGTCCTCTATTGTGCCATTCCATACACGTACAAACACGCACATATTATGCTTACCTTACATTCCGTTCCATCGCCGGCCTCCTGGAACTTGCAGTTCGCCGGTACAGGACGTGTATCGGTTTAACATCGTGATGAGGGAGGAACTTCCGCTGCTAGAGCGCTGACGTCAAAGGCAGGAGCTACTTGCCTCTGATTGGCCAGCCCGCTGCTTTTGAGTAGCGGCTGCCAGAGCAAGTTCCAACCTCGTCGCGATGGTTACCCGATGCACATCCTGTACCGGCGAACTACAAGAACCATGAGGCCGGCGATGGAACGGAAGGTAAGGTGAGCATAATATGCGTGTGTGTATTTGTTTGTGCGTGCGTGTTTGTTTGTGTGGACTGCAAGAGCGGGTTAGAGCACGGTGGATGTACGGAACCGGAAGTATGTGCGGTGAGTATTTTGCTCGTTCAGCAAAGCTTGCTCGTAAACTGAGTTACAAATTTACAGCAAGCTTTGCTCGGTAAACAAAATACTCGCTAACTAGCGTACTCGTTAAGCGAAGTTCCACTGTACAATTATGTTAACTTAAGGCAACTTACATATTTATCTATGTCAGAGGTGTCCATAGCCTTTAATTTTTTTCTTTTAAATCACTTGTAAATATTTATTGAATCTTTCTGTTCCATATTTTAGCCACTTCAGCAAGCAAGAAGCCCATAGCCAAAATCCTTCCAGCAAAGAAAGCCAAAAGCAGCAGTGAAGACTCCAGTGATTCTGAGGAAGAATCTAAGAAAGCTCCAGTGGTATGTTAAAAATTGTATTCACTTCTTTATTACTAAGGGTGTACATTTTTCTCATAGATGGCTAAGAAAAGTATGAAGCAGGCTCAGGTCCTCTGTACCATCACCCTGTAACTGCAGACCCTGGAGCTGGCACTGATCTCTCCATTTAAATGTTGTCGCCAATGTCTGTTAGTGGCATTTTATTGTCGCCATTATGAGGATACATTGGGTTACCATGGAAGACTGCTGAAGAACATGTAACTATCTTGGGTCTCCTATAAAGCTCAGCCACGTGCTGATCTTCTCAGAACACTGATTTCTTTATATATTTGCATACAGTGGTATTGCTCTATATAATATAGGAGCTCAAACTACTGCAGGTTCAAGTTTCCTAAATGGATTCATAAAGTAAAAATGGAAAAAAACCCCACTTTCTTCAGCGCTCTATTGGGAGACCCAGACGATTGGGGTATAGCTACTGCCCTCCGGAGGCCACACAAAGCACTACACTAAAAAGTGCAAGGCCCCTCCCCTTCTGGCTATACCCCCCCGTGGTATCACGGGTACTCCAGTTTTCAAGCTTTGTGCGAAGGAGGTCAGACATCCACGCATAGCTCCACAGATTTTAGTCAGCAGTAGCTGCTGACTATTTCGGATGGAAGAAAAGAGGGCCCATATAGGGCCCCCAGCATGCTCCCTTCTCACCCGTTGATGATGTTGTAAGGTTGAGGTACCTATTGCTGGTACAGAGGCTGGAGCCCCACATGCTGTTTTCCTTCCACATCCCCTTGTAGGGCTCTGTGGAAGTGGGATCCTGCCGGCCTCAAAGCTCTGACGCCGGGCTCCATCCACAGACCCATAGAACCTGGTGGATGCCGAGCAGGAGTACCATCAGGGACATGGCCCTGCATCATACAGGTACTCTGTGTCCCCGGCAGGCACAGACACACTCCGGGCTGGCTGGGTGTTGTAGTGCGCCGGGGACCGTAACGCTAGAGCTAGTGTTCCTACAGTTTAACTGGGGGTCTTTTTTCTGTGTGTGGGAACGCAGCGCCGACCCCCGCTGGACCGGCGGCGCTGCTGTGACTTTTAGTTCGCCGGGGACACGCCGACCGCGCTTTTACGGCGGTGGCGTTTATAAATCTAGTCCCCGGCTTTTGCGGCCTAGGACGCCGGCAGCTCCGATTCGTTCCCGCCCCCACCCTGTCAATCAGGGTAGGGGAGAGACGCTGTTTCACGGCAGCGACGAGGGCTGGAGCCTGATTTACATGCTCCAGCCCTCTCACTAGGCACAGAGGGAAGCAGGCTTCCCGCTCTTAGCCAGGAACGCCCAGGGCCCGCCCCCCCTCCTCTCTCAGGACGCCGGCAGCCATTACATGCATGTCTGGCTGGAGGAAGGACGCAAGGCTCTGGGAGACCTGGACTAGGGGGCTTTGGAGATCACACACCCGCTCTTAAGCGGGCGGTAAGCGGCTTTTCAGCTGGCCCCTCTAGTGCCTCAGTGTGTATTAGTGTACTGTGTCACTGGACATATATATATTTCCTTATTGCTTGCACTGTGAGGTCGCTTCCTGGCTGTATACCCAGATCACTCTGAGGAGGCAGCAACATGTCATCCGCAAAACGCAAGGCTGCCAAGGCTAGGGCTGTGTACACTGCGTGTGCTGCATGTGGGGCTGCTCTACCAGCAGGCTCCAAGGACCCCCATTGTGTGCAATGCTCAGATCCGGTGCTGCTTCGCCAGCCGGAGTCAGGAGAGATAGTGACCCAGGCTGAGACGCCTGTAAGTCCTGCCCCGGTGTCAGGGACAGACTTTGCAGTTTTTGCGGATAATATGTCTGTGACTATGGCAAAAATCCTTGAAACTTTGCAATCCATGCCTGGGGCTCAGTCTATGGACACGGCGAGGTCTCTGTCCTCTAATCCCCCTCAGTTGGATTTAATCCAGACTGCAAGGGGGTCCCCGGCTTCACAGGCTGAGTATTATGACTCAGATGATAGCCCCAGCCACCCTAAGCGAGCTCGCTGGGAAAGACCCTCAACGTCATCACACTGCTCAGGGTCTCAGCGCAATCAGTCTCCCTGTGATGCGTCTGATGAGAGTGATCAGGAGTCTTATCCTGGAACCCCTCTCAATCTGGATACCCCGGATGGGGACGCCATGATAAACGATCTTATCTCAGCCATCAATAGACTGTTAGATATTTCTCCCCCAGCCCCTTCAGCAGAGGAGGCAGCTGCAGAGCAGGAGAAGTTTCGTTTCCTCTATCCCAAGCGTAAATTAAGTGCTTTCTTGGATCACTCTGACTTCAGAGAGTCAATCCAGAAACACGACGCTCATCCAGAAAGGCGTTTCTCTAAACGTTCTAAGGATACACGTTTTCCTTTTCCCCCTGATGTGGTCAAGCGCTGGACCCAGTGTCCAAAAGTTGACCCCCCGATTTCCAAACTTGCAGCTAGATCCATAGTTGCAGTGGAGGATGGCGCTTCACTTAAGGATGCCAATGACAGACAGATGGACCTTTGGTTAAAATCTGTCTATGAAGCTATCGGCGCGTCGTTTGCTCCAGCATTCGCAGCCGTATGGGCACTCCAAGCTATTTCAGCTGGTTTAGCAAAAGTGGATGCTATCTTACATCCAGCGGTGCCGCAAGTGGCGTCCCTTACCTCGCAGATGTCCGCGTTCGCGTCTTACGCTATCAATGCGGTCCTAGAATCTACCAGCCGCACCTCAATGGCGTCCGCCAATTCGGTAGTTTTGCGCAGAGCCTTGTGGTTAAAGGACTGGAAAGCAGATGCTGGTTCCAAAAAATGTTTAACCAGCCTGCCTTTATCTAGAGATAGACTGTTTGGCGAACCATTGGCTGACATCATTAAACAGTCCAAGGGTAAAGACTCTTCTTTACCCCAGCCCAGAACAAGCAAACCTCAGCAGAAAAAGTGGCAGCAGAGGTTTCAGTCCTTTCGAGGTTCGGGCAAGACACAATTCTCCTCGTCCAAAGGGACTCAGAGGACGCAAAGAAGCTCAGATTCCTGGCGGGCTCACGCGCGCCCCAAGAAAGCAAATGGAGGAACCGCTTCCAAAGCGGCCACCTCATGACTTCCAGCTCCCCCCCCTCCGCATCTCCGGTCGGGGGCAGGCTCTCCCGCTTTTCCGTCATTTGGATGTCACAGGTCAAAGACCGGTGGGTGACAGACATTTTGTCGCGCGGGTACAGAATCGAGTTCAGTTCTCGTCCTCCAGCTCGGTTCTTCAGAACCTCCCCACATCCAGACCGAGCAGATGCCCTGCTGCAGGCGGTGGACTCCCTAAGAGCGGAAGGAGTAGTGGTTCCTGTACCGCCTCAGGAACAAGGGCGAGGGTTTTACTCCAATCTCTTTGTGGTTCCAAAAAAGGACGGCTCGTTCCGTCCTGTTCTGGATCTAAAGCTGCTCAACAAACATGTGCACGCCAGGCGGTTCCGGATGGAAACCCTCCGCTCTGTCGTGGCCTCAATGTCTCAAGGAGACTTCCTTGCCTCAATAGACATCAAAGATGCTTATCTCCACGTGCCAATTGCTACAGAACATCAACGTTTTCTACGTTTTGTGATAGGAAACGAACATCTTCAGTTCGTAGCTCTGCCATTCGGTCTGGCGACAGCCCCACGGGTTTTCACCAAGGTCATGGCGGCAGTGGTAGCAGTCTTGCACTCTCAGGGACACTCGGTGATCCCTTACCTAGACGATCTACTTGTCAAGGCACCCTCTCAAGAGGCATGCCAACTCAGTCTACATGCTACACTGGAGACTCTACAGACGTTTGGATGGATCATCAACTTTCCAAAGTCGAATCTGTCTCCGACACAGTCACTAACGTATCTTGGCATGGAGTTCCATACTCGAGCAGCGAGAGTGAAGCTTCCGCTGAACAAGCAGCGGTCACTACAGACAGGGGTGCAATCCCTCCTTCAGGGCCAGTCGCACCCCTTACGGCGCCTCATGCACTTCCTCGGGAAGATGGTGGCAGCCATGGAAGCAGTTCCCTTTGCGCAGTTTCATCTGCGCCCACTTCAATGGGACATTCTCCGCCAATGGGACGGGAAGTCAACGTCCCTGGACAGGAAAGTCTCTCTTTCCCAGACGGCCAAGGACTCTCTACAATGGTGGCTCCTTCCCACCTCATTGTCTCAGGGAAGATCCTTCCTGCCCCCATCCTGGGCAGTGGTCACGACAGATGCGAGTCTGTCGGGGTGGGGAGCAGTGTTTCTCCACCACAGGGCTCAGGGGACGTGGACTCCGCAGGAGTCCACCCTTCAGATCAATGTTCTGGAAATCAGAGCAGTGTATCTTGCCCTACTAGCCTTCCAGCAGTGGCTGGAAGGAAGGCAGATCCGAATTCAGTCGGACAACTCCACAGCGGTGGCATACATCAACCACCAAGGGGGGACACGCAGTCGGCAAGCCTTCCAGGAAGTCCGGCGGATTCTGATGTGGGTGGAAGCCACGGCCTCCACCATATCCGCAGTTCACATCCCCGGCGTAGAAAACTGGGAAGCAGACTTCCTCAGTCGCCAGGGCATGGACGCAGGGGAATGGTCCCTTCACCCGGACGTGTTTCAGGAAATCTGTCGCCGATGGGGAGTGCCGGACGTCGACCTAATGGCGTCCCGGCACAACAACAAGGTCCCGGCATTCATGGCGAGGTCGCGCGATCAAAGAGCTCTGGCGGCAGACGCATTAGTTCAAGATTGGTCGCAGTTCCGGCTCCCATACGTCTTCCCACCTCTGGCACTCTTGCCCAGAGTGTTACGCAAGATCAGATCCGATTGCAGCCGCGTCATACTCGTCGCCCCAGACTGGCCGAGGAGATCGTGGTATCCGGATCTGTGGCATCTCACGGTCGGTCGACCGTGGTCACTGCCAGACCGACCAGACTTACTGTCCCAAGGGCCGTTTTTCCATCAGAATTCTGCGGCCCTGAACCTGACTGTGTGGCCATTGAGTCCTGGATCCTAGCGTCTGCAGGATTATCTCAAGGAGTCGTAGCCACAATGAGACAGGCTAGGAAGTCAACGTCTGCTAAGATCTACCACAGGACGTGGAAGATTTTCTTATCTTGGTGCTCTGCACAGAGAGTATCCCCTTGGCCATTTGCATTGCCCACCTTTCTTTCCTTCCTGCAATCGGGGTTGGAAAAGGGCTTGTCGCTCAGTTCCCTTAAAGGGCAAGTCTCGGCACTGTCTGTGTTTTTTCAGAAGCGTCTAGCACGTCTTCCTAAGGTGCGCACGTTCCTACAGGGGGTCTGTCATATTGTGGCCCCGTACAAGCGGCCGTTAGATCCATGGGATCTGAACAGAGTACTTGTTGCTCTGCAAAAGCCGCCCTTCGAGCCTCTAAAGGACGTTTCCTTTTCTCGACTGTCACAGAAAGTGGCGTTTCTTGTCGCGATCACATCGCTTCGGCGAGTGTCTGAGCTGGCAGCTTTGTCATCCAAGGCTCCTTTCCTGGTGTTCCACCAGGACAAGGTAGTGCTGCGCCCCATTCCGGAGTTTCTCCCTAAGGTCGTATCCTCGTTTCATCTTAATCAGGATATATCCTTGCCTTCCTTTTACCCTCATCCGGTTCACCGGTATGAAAAGGACTTACGTTTGCTAGATCTGGTGAGAGCACTCAGAATCTACATCTCCCGAACGGCGCCCATACGCCGTTCCGATGCACTTTTTGTCCTTGTCGCTGGTCCGCGCAAGGGATTGCAGGCTTCTAAAGCCACCCTGGCTCGATGGATCAAAGAACCAATTCTAGAGGCCTACCGCTCTGCGGGGCTTCCGGTTCCTTCAGGGCTAAAAGCCCACTCAACCAGAGCCGTGGGTGCGTCCTGGGCATTACGTCACCAGGCTTCGGCTCAACAGGTGTGCCAGGCAGCAACCTGGTCCAGTCTGCACACTTTCACCAAGCATTATCAGGTGCATACCTATGCTTCGGCGGATGCCAGCTTAGGTAGAAGAGTCCTGCAGGCGGCAGTGACATCCCCGTAGGGGAGGGCTGTTTTTTTGCAGCTCTAACATGAGGTATTTCTTTACCCACCCAGGGACAGCTTTTGGACGTCCCAATCGTCTGGGTCTCCCAATAGAGCGCTGAAGAAGAAGGGAATTTTGTTACTTACCGTAAATTCCTTTTCTTCTAGCTCTTATTGGGAGACCCAGCACCCGCCCTGTTGTCCTTCGGGATTTTTTTGTTGTTTGCGGGTACACATGTTGTTCATGTTGAACGGTTTTTTCAGTTCTCCGATGTTTCTCGGAGTTAATTTGTTTAAACCAGTTATTGGCTTCCTCCTTCTTGCTTTGGCACTAAAACTGGAGTACCCGTGATACCACGGGGGGGTATAGCCAGAAGGGGAGGGGCCTTGCACTTTTTAGTGTAGTGCTTTGTGTGGCCTCCGGAGGGCAGTAGCTATACCCCAATCGTCTGGGTCTCCCAATAAGAGCTAGAAGAAAAGGAATTTACGGTAAGTAACAAAATTCCCTTCTTTTTTAAAATACATAATAGCTTAAATCACCTCCTTTTTTTACCGTTGAAATATAAGTGAAAATAATAAATATTTGGTATCGTCGAGTCCAATCTCTCAAACTATATAATTATTGAAACTGTACATTAAACGCAGAAGAGAAAAAAAATTGTAATGTGAGAGCTGCCATTTTTCTGTCGCTGCTCTTCCCCCTGAATAAACCATTTAAAAATAATAAAAATGACACTTGTGTCCCAAAATAGGATCAATTGAAACATTAGCTTAAGATGCAAAAAAAAAAAAAGTCCCCCACAAAGCTTCCTAGACATACAAATACGGTTACTGCTCTGAAAACACTTTTTTTTTTTTTAACTATTTTTCACCACTAAAGTAATAGGTAAAAAAACTGGACAAGATTTGTTTTGCTATAATTGTGCTGACATGGAGAATCATGTTCCCAGATTATTTATACGACATAAAAACATAAAGCCGAAATACCATGGTGGAACTGTGTAGTGTTTCCCCACCTCCGGTTTCACTGCTCTTGTAATTCCTGCCCCCCCATTTTCCAGGACTTTGGTTTAAAACTACAACTCATCACCAAAAAAGAAAATAAGCCCTCATGCTATGACAAAATAAAGTAACCGCTCCTGGAAAAAGCATAGAAATAAAATACCATCCACTCCGATTTGATAAAAAAAAAAAACCCAAACCTATAGCTCTGGGTTGAAGGGAGAAAAAAAATGAATTGGGTTTTTAAGAGGTTAAACAAATGTTGGGCAGAACCACTCTTGCTAAATTCTTAGGCTATGTTCACATAATGAGCTTTTGGTGAGTTTTTGAGTGTTTTCGCTGTCAAAAACGCTGTGTTTTACAGCTTCAGCAGAGTAGATGGGATGTATAGAAATCTCCTGCCCACTGTGCTTCCTTTTTATGCTGCATTAAGTGACCTGTGGTTCGTTTTTCAAATCCTCAGGACGCCAATTTCTGTTGTCGCTTATTTATATGGTTAGATTTTCCCCATAGGATTGCGTTAGATGCGGGAAATGCACATTTGTACGTTTCTGCTGCAGAAACGCATATAATTCGCACATTTGTAAAGCAATAAAGTTTTGTCAAAGCCAAATACCAGGACGTTAAGAAAATGCAGCTGCTTTATTTTAAGCATGAGCGAAGAATTAAAAATCGCAAAGTCAAAAATTGCTATAAAAACGCAATGAAAAAAAATGCAGGTAACCTAATTTACATAATAGATGGAGAAATTCGGCAACATCAAAAACTCATCGTAGGAACGTAGCCTTAGGTCGCTTTCTCTCAGTAATATTGGGTTCAGGAGAGGAATGTAGACTGAGAAAAAGTATAATGGAAAGATTTCCACAAAGGCCAGTTTTGCATATCCATAAGGTTAGATCATGAAACCTTTGTCGTCAGTCTGAGTGTTAGGCTGGACTCACACGAGCATATAACTCGCATGAGTATCGGAATGCATCACCCGGCACGGCTGGCTTCTCTGCTGACAGGAGCAGGTCAGCTGCATGTATTTCTATGACATGCTCCTGTCCGGAGAGTGCGGCCATACCGGGTGATGCGTTCCGATACTCATGCGAGTTATACACTCGTGTGCGGGCACCCTAAAGATCTGCATACTGTCCATGTTTTAGGGATGTGTGCAATTGTCCTAATCCTGTGTTTTGCGTCCATTCTGGTACTGACTTGATTACGGTCCGTTTCTTTTACTCTTTTTGCACAATTAGAGACCCCCAGCCCCATTCTCTCCCTTAATCTTTCATCTTTTGTTCAGAAAAAGAACAAACCTCTGGTGAAGGCAGCGAATGTCAAAACAGCACCTCAGAAAAAAGCAGAGGTATCCAGCTCTGACTCTAGTTCTGAAGATGAAGCCCCAAAGAAGAAGCAGCTGCCTGCCAAGTCCCCAGGTACTCGCTATTCCTTATCCGAATACATCAGGCCGCTTGTTCCTCTGTTTAAGTGTTGCTATTACATTTATCAATTTATAATCAGCAAAAATGGTTAATAAGTCTTAAATCTGTTGCTTTGTAACGTACATTTCTGATACGAGAAGGGAAGACGGGCAATGTTTGCTTTTCTAATTAAAGAGGACCAACCACCAGGATTTTCACATGTAACTAAAGCCAGTGCTATACTGGCGCTATCATGCTGATTCTAAACATACCTTTAGTTGTGAGATCGGATGTATAGTTTCTGAATTATGGGCAAGTAAAGTTTGTGAAATGTACTGTTATTTGATTGACAGGTGCAACAGAATATCTAATAGGTGGGTTGGGTTTTGCTAGTTATTCCCGCCCCTGTCTGCTACCTGACCCCACCCCCCACCTTGTCGCTGTTATTACGAGGGAAGGGGGAAGGCCAAGCAGGCAAACATGGGCAGGAAAAAAACAGCAAAACCCAACCCACCTATTAGATATTCTGTTGCACCTATCAATCAAAAAAACAGTTTATTTCCCTTTCACAAACTTGCCTACATTTCAGACAGTATACATCTGATCTCATAACTAAAGGTATGTTTAGAATCCACATGATAGCGCCAGTATAGCACTGGCTTTAGTTTACATATGAAAATCCTGATGGTTGGTCCTCTTTAAATCTCCCAAGTTTGCTATAGTTTTACTTCTCCAAAGCCATGCTGCAGACCACCAAAAAGATCTAAATATCCATAGTAGTGTAAATAGAATCTACAGCTTACTGCTGAAAAGCAAGCCCTGACACTGCATCATGCAGTGTGACTAATAAGTGACGACACCCATGTTTTTATTTTAAAGTAGCTGCAAAGGTGACTCCAGTTGCAAAGCCTGCTGCAGCAGTGAAAGGTAGAAAATCGGACACTAGCAGCAGCGAAGAGTCGGATGACAGCAAGCCAGCAAAGGTAAAGCACAATTAAGAGTATTGTCATTGCACAATCCATGTACCTGGACTATTATGGTTACATTGAAGGATTTTCTTTTTTTTGTATACTACAGACTGCATCTGCGAAGACTCCACCAACTAAGTCCCCCGCAGCTGGTAAAGCTCAAGTTAATAAGGTAGCCAAGGGAAAGAAAAGCTCTAGCAGTGAAGACTCTGACAGCTCAGAAGATGAAGCCCCTGCTGCAAAGGCTAAGCCAGGTACTAGATGTTCACTGACAAATGGTCAGCAATGCTTGTGACAGCACCAACCCCTCCTCCAGCTGGATTTGTTTTGCACTGTATATCCAAACTTGTGCTGTTAATATTCAGGAGTTTTCTTCGAAAGCACAAGCCTATTTTGCAGTCAGTATGAGTCCAACCAGAAAAAGGGTATATTTACATGATGAATTTTTTTTATATTATTATTCATGCTGTCAGACACATATGGTATCATCAGGATTTTCATTCTGTGATGTACCGTATTTTTCAGATTATAAGACACACTTTTCTTTGTCGCTCGATTGGGAGACCCAGACAATTGGGTGTATAGCTTCTGCCTCCGGAGGCCACAGAAAGTATTACACTTTAAAAAGTGTAACCCCTCCCCTCTGCCTATAAACCCTCCCGTGGATCACGGGCTCCTCAGTTTTATGCTTTGTGTGGAAGGAGGCACACATCCACTCATGCATTCCCAACTTAGTTATGTCGGTTGGAAGAAAAGAGGGCCCCCACGGGGCTCCCGGCATGTTCCCTTCTCACCCCACTACGTCAGCGGTGTTGTTAAGGTTGAAGTACCCATTGCGGGTACAGAGGCTGGAGCCACATGCCGTCTCCTTCACCATCCCTTAAGCGGCTCTGGGAGAAGTGGGATCCTAAGCGGTCATCCATTTACTGGGACCGTGCTCCATCCGCAGCCCCTGTGGGAACCTGCCGGACCAGAGCCTCTTCAACCTCAGGGACCGGGCCCTGCAACTTAAAGGTTCTCTGTGTCCCCATAGGGGACTGTGCAGGGAGCGCACCTTCTTCCCGGAAGCCGCGGCGGCTGCTGAATTCAGGAGGCCGGTGGACTTCCGCGCCGACCGTGCCTGCTTGTCGGGCGCGGTCTCAAATTTAGTCCCCGGCTTCATCGCGGCCTAGTCGCAAAAATCCCGCCCCTGGGCCTGCCTGTCAGGGGTAAGGGCGGGATTACCGACCTGACGTCGGATGTGAGGGCTGGAGCATCCTGCATGTTTCCTCCCCCCTCACTGATCACTGTGGGGACCCCAGATTCCCGCACTTTGCTGGCGCCGCCCACGGCTCCACTCCTCCCCTGAGAGCTCCGGCAGCCATTTTTTGGCATTCTGCCGGTGGAGGATTCTCAGTGAACAGCTCTGCAGCTCTGGGGGATCTAAGGCAGGGAATCTGGAGGACACACTCCGCTCGTTAGCGGTCGGTAAGCTACACCGGTCACCCGGTGCTGGTCCCCCTAGGGTGCCGGATTAGATACGTATATATCTATATCTATCTGTTCGGTGGGCTGTATACCCCTTTCCCATATACCCTCGGTGATCACTCTCCTAGGAGACAACAGCATGTCGTCCACAAGGAGCAAAGCTGCTAAGGCACAGGGTTTTTTTGCGGCCTGTACATCTTGTGGGGCTACGTTACCTGCGGGTTCCACCTACCCTCACTGTGAGCAATGCTCGACCCCTGTTTCGCTTGCTCAGCCGGAGCCTCGGACACTGGTGGGCCCCTCTGCTCATGTAGACCCCCCTGCTCCCCCTGACCAGGCTGCAGGGACAGAGTTTGCCTCTTTTGCTGAGAAACTCTCTGAGTCACTTTCTCAATCCATTGCACAGTCTATGGACAAATGGTCTTCTAAGCTGCTAGAGCAGGGGTCGGGAACCTATGGCTCGCGAGCCAGATATGGCTCTTTTGATGGCCGTATCTGACTCGCAGACAGGGCTCCTACCTGTCTATGGGAAGGATGCATGCACCGCGCTCCATCAGGCCGCGGTGCACGCTGATCAGGCCCGGACTGACAGGCGGGAGGGGCGGGACTTCTCCCGGTGGGCTGGCCGGTGGAGGGGTGGGGGGGCCGCCGCCCCCCGCCTCTCCCGCAGGTCTGCAGTGGCGTAGCAAAGGGGGGGCGGAGGGGGCAGTCCGCCCCGGGCGGCACATGTCAGGGGGGCGGCATTTTGGCCACTCGCCTTCAGTTCTGCTGTCCCTGGGCTGAGTTCCGGGGACCACAGTCCTCGGCAGGAAACTGTGCCTGCCGTCCCTTTAAGGCAGGGGTGGGGAACATCCAGCCCGCGATGACCTTTTCTGCGGCCCCCGGGGCACTGGGGCAGATTCCCGGAGGCTGCAGTGCTCGGGCAGCCGCTGATCTTGTCTATTGCCGGCAGACAGCACTGGGGGTGGGACTTCCTCCCTCCGGCTCCTACATGCTCCCCTGTGAAATTGCAGATAGAAGCAGAGTGATGGGGCAGGGGCCTGTATAGTGCCGTGCGTTCTGCCTCTCACCCTCCAGTTCTGTGCTCTGCTGCTCAGGTCTATAAGGTCTTTTCTTGGAGAGAAAAGAGGAGAATGAAGCCAGCCCTTGAACTGCTGCATCCATCACTTGTGCTGCACCTGATCTTACAGGGCAACTAAGCAGCAGGTACTTATATCTGTGTGTGCTGTGCATACGGCGCGTGCGTGTGCTGTGCATACGGCGCGTGCGTGTGCTGTGTATACGGCGCGTGCGTGTGCTGTGTATACGGCGCGTGCGTGTGCTGTGTATACGGCGCGTGCGTGTGCTGTGTATACGGCGCGTGCGTGTGCTGTGTATACGGCGCGTGCGTGTGCTGTGTATACGGCGCGTGCGTGTGCTGTGTATTCGGCGTGTGTGAGTGTGTGCTGTGTTTGTTGTGTTTGGCACTTAATAAAGTTTCATATTGTGAGGTTTATTGGTATATCTAATTCCTGGTGTGCATATGTTTACCTGCAGAGCTTTTTTTCTTCTCCTTATGTACTGTGTATACGGCATGTTGAGTGCTGTGTATGGCTTGTGTGTGTATCTCCTGGGTCTGAGCCTCTCTTTTTTGTTCATTTTCTGTAAGACCAACACTTTTAAAAGGGCCACTGACAGATACAATTGCTCCAGCGGTCACTTAGTACACAAAGGAGTGTTCCTCTCTGCTGCACTAAGCCACCGCTGGACCTAAACAATAATTCGCTGTAAAATAATAAAATAGATAATTGACATAACTGACAATGCGTTGTGTGACATGTCCAATATTCCAGCTTCTTTCTTCTGCGAATGCCTCAAAGCTGGCATTCTCTCAACATCAGGTGGGAAGAATGCCAGCTTCCAGTCATGCGCAGGAAAAAGAAGAAGCCAGACTGCTGGACTGATGTCATGCATCGCAAGTTCACAATGTAAGTTATTTATTTGATTTTTTTACTGCTAATTACCATTGTTTCAGTCCAGTTGTGGCTTTATACAGCAGGGAGGAGCATTCCTTGCTGTACTAAGTGAACATTGGAGCGATTGATCTGTCAATGGCCCTTTAAACATATTGTACGGCTCTCGCGGAATTATATTTCAAAATATGTGGCGTTTACGGCTCTCTTAGCCAAAAAGGTTCCTGACCCCTGTGCTAGAGGCTTAGCAGTCCAGACCGGACCCTTCACAGGCCCCGGCCCCTGTTGGCTCGTCGCCTCCAGGCCCCTCTCGGTCCGCGCCACAGCGCGCTCATAGGTTGGCCCCTCGGTCTCAGGCGGAAGACTCCTGCCCGGACCGTAGTCCTAGACCGGCTAAGCGGCCTTGCTGGGACTCTTCCCCGACTTCCTCTCGCTGCTCGGGATCCCAGCTTGAGGACTCTCTGGAGGACGAGGCGGACGTCGCAGCTCAGGGCTCTGACCCTGACGTCGCCCTTAACCTTGATACACCTGAGGGGGACGCCTTAGTAAATGATCTTATCTCGTCCATCAACCAGGTGTTAGATCTCTCTCCCCCGCTTCCTCCTGTAGAGGAGTCTGCGTCTCAGCAGGAGAAACACCAGTTTCGGTTCCCCAAACGTACACGCAATACGTTTTTTTGATCACTCTAACTTCAGGGACGCTGTCCAGAAGCCCAGAGCGGTCCCGGACAAGCGCTTTACTAAGCGCCTCACTGACACGCGTTACCCCTTCCCATCTGAAGTCGTTAAGGGTTGGGCTCACTGTCCCAAGGTGGATCCTCCAGTCTCAAGATTGGCGGCTAGATCCGTGGTGTCGGTTGCAGATGGCTCATCGCTAAAAGATGCCACTGACAGACAGATTGAGCTCCTGGTGAAGTCCATCTATGAGGCCACGGGCGCGGCCTTTGCAGCCGTGTGGGCACTCCAAGCTATCTCGGCTCGTCTGACTGAGATTAATGCTGTGACACGTAATTCTGCTCCGCAAGTTGCGTCTTTGACCTCTCAGGCGTCAGCCTTTTCATCCTACGCCATGAACGCCATCCTGGGCTCTGCTAGCCGTACAGCTGTAGCATCCGCTAACTCTGTGGCAGTCCGCAGGGCCATGTGGCTGCACGAATGGAAGGCAGATTCGGCTTCCAAGAGGTTCTTAACCGGTTTGCCGTTTTCTGGCGACCGTTTGTTTGGCGAACGATTGGATGAGATTATTAAGGAATCCAAAGGAAAGGATTCCTCCTTACCCCAGGCCAAACCTAAGAGACCTCAACAGAGAAAGGTTCAATCGAGATTTCGGTCCTTTCGTCCCTCCGCCAAGTCCCAATCCTCTTCGTCCAACAGGCCGGAGAAAGTCCAGAGGAACTCCTATGCGTGGCGATCCAAGTCTCGCCCACAAAAGGCCGCAGGAGGCACTGCCTCCAAGACGGCTTCTTCATGACTCTCGGCCTCCCCTGACCGCATCCTCGGTCGGTGGCAGGCTCTCCCGCTTTGGCGACGCCTGGTGGCCACATGTTCAAGACCGATGGGTGAGAGACATTCTGTCTCATGGTTACAGGATAGAGTTCAGCTCTCGTCCTGCGGCTCGCTTCTTCAGAACCTCTCCGCCCCCCGCTCAGGCTGACGCACTTTTTCAGGCAGTAGCCGCTCTAAAGATGGAAGGAGTTGTGATCCCCGTTCCCCTTCAGGAACGTGGTCGCGGATTTTACTCCCAACTTGTTCGTGGTGCCAAAAAAGGACGGGTCATTCCGTCCCGTTCTGGACCTCAAGCTGCTCAACAGACATGTGAGAACCAGACGGTTCCGGATGGAATCTCTCCGCTCGGTCATCGCCTCAATGTCACAAGGAGACTTCCTAGCATCGATCGACATCAAGGATGCTTATCTCCATGTACCGATCGCACCCGAGCATCAACGTTTCCTGCGTTTCGCCATCGGGGACGAACACCTCCAGTTCGTGGCATTGCCTTTTGGCTTGGCGACAGCACCACAGGTTTTCACCAAAGTCATGGCATCCGTTGTGGCGGTCCTGCATTCTCAGGGCCACTCGGTGATTCCCTACTTGGACGATCTCCTAGTCAGGGCCCCGTCTCGGGTGGCGTGTCAACAAAGTCTATCTGTCGCTCTGGCGACTCTCCAGTGGTTCGGGTGGATCATCAACTTCCTGAAATCCAAGTTGATACCGACCCAATCACTGACGTACCTTGGGATGGAGTTTCATACCCAGCAAGCGTTAGTCAAGCTACCGCGGGACAAACAGCTTTCTCTGCAGGCAGGGGTGCAATCCCTTCTTCGGAGTCAGTCACACCCCTTAAGGCGCCTCATGCACTTCCTGGGGAAGATGGTGGCAGCTATAGAGGCAGTCCCGTTCGCGCAATTCCATCTTCGGCCACTCCAATGGGACATTCTCCGCAAATGGGACAGGAGGTCAGCTTCCCTCGACAGGAACGTCTCTCTTTCCCTTGCAACCAAGACGTCACTTCAGTGGTGGCTCCTTCCCAACTCTCTGTCGCAGGGAAAATCCTTCCTACCCCCAACCTGGGCTGTGGTCACCACGGACGCGAGCCTGTCAGGGTGGGGAGCGGTTTTTCTGCACCACAGGGCTCATGGAACCTGGACTCCGATAGAGTCATCCCTTCAGATCAATATTCTGGAGATAAGGGCAGTGTATCTAGCCCTATTGGCTTTTCATCGGTGGCTGGAAGGCAGGCAGATCCGTATCCAGTCGGACAACGCCACTGCCGTCGCATACATCAACCACCAAGGCGGCACTCGCAGTCATCAACCCTTCCAGGAAGTCCGACGGATTCTGCAGTGGGTGGAAGCCACAGCTTCCACCATCTCCGCAGTTCACATCCCGGGCGTAAAAAACTGGGAAGCAGATTTTCTCAGTCGTCAGGGCATGGACGCGGGGGAATGGTCTCTGCACCCAGACGTGTTTCGAGAGATCTGTCGCCGCTGGGGAATGCCGGACGTCGATCTCATGGCATCACGGCACAACAACAAAGTCCCGGCATTCATGGCACGGTCTAAGGATCACAGAGCTCTGGCGGCGGACGCGTTAGTTCAGGATTGGTCGCAGTTTCGACTGCCTTATGTGTTTCCTCCTCTGGCGATGCTGCCCAGAGTGTTACGCAAGATCAGGTCCAACGGCCGTCGCGCCATTCTCGTCGCTCCAGACTGACCGAGGCGGTCGTGGTACCCGGATCTGTGGCATCTCACGGTGGGTCAACCGTGGGCGCTTCCAGACCGCCCAGACTTGCTGTCACAAGGCCCGTTTTTCCATCTGAATTCTGTGGCCCTCAACCTGACTGTGTGGCCATTGAGTCCTGGCTCCTAGCGTCTTCAGGGTTATCTCAGGATGTCATTGCCACCATGAGACAGGCCAGGAAGCCTACGTCCGCCAAGATCTATTATAGGTCTTGGCAAATCTTCCTATCCTGGTGCGCTAATAACGGTTTTACTCCATGGCCGTTTGCCTTACCCACTTTTCTTTCATTCCTTCAATCCGGAATGGACAAGGGTTTGTCACTTGGCTCTCTCAAGGGCCAAGTATCGGCGCTCTCCGTGTTTTTTCAAAAGCGCCTAGCCAGGCTTCCGCAGGTCCGCACGTTCCTGCAGGGAGTTTGCCACATAGTCCCACCTTACAAGCGTCCGCTGGAACCCTGGGATCTTAACAGGGTGCTAACGGCTCTTCAGAAACCACCTTTCGAGCCACTGCGGGATGTCTCTTTATTACGTCTTTCGCAGAAGGTGGCCTTCCTAGTGGCAGTCACATCACTTCGGAGAGTGTCTGAGCTAGCAGCGCTGTCATGCAAAGCCCCCTTCCTGGTGTTTCACCAGGATAAGGTGGTTCTGCGTCCGGTCCCGGAATTTCTCCCTAAGGTGGTATCCCCTTTTCATCTCAATCAGGATATCTCCTTGCCTTCATTTTGCCCTAATCCAATTCACCAGTGTGAAAAGGATTTGCACTCTTTGGATCTTGTGAGAGCACTCCGGCTCTACGTGTCTCGCACGGCGCCCCTGCGTCGTTCAGATGCGCTCTTTGTCCTTGTCGCTGGCCAGCGTTAGGGCTCGCAGGCTTCCAAGTCAACCTTGGCTCGGTGGATCAAGGAACCGATTCTCGAAGCCTACCGTTCTTCTGGGCTTCCGCTTCCTTCAGGGCTGAAAGCCCATTCTACCAGAGCCGTGGGTGCGTCCTGGGCATTGCGGCACCGGGCTACGGCTCAGCAGGTGTGTCAGGCAGCTACGTGGTCTAGTCTGCACACTTTCACGAAACACTATCAAGTGCATACCTATGCTTCGGCAGACGCCAGTCTAGGTAGGCGAGTCCTTCAGGCGGCGGTTGCCCACCTGTAAGAGGGGACCGTTTTTTCGGCTCTTTTTATTGAGGTATTCTTTTACCCACCCAGGGACTGCTCTTGGACGTCCCAATTGTCTGGGTCTCCCAATGGAGCGACAAAGAAGGGAATTTTGTTTACTTACCGTAAATTCCTTTTCTTCTAGCTCCTATTGGGAAGACCCAGCACCCGCCCCTGTTCCCTTCGGGCTGGTTGTTTTTTTGTGTACACATGTTGTTCATGTTGAATTGTTCTTTTGGTTCATGGTTTGCAGTTCTCCGAACATCCTTCGGATTGCATTTACCCTAGACCAATTTATAAGTTTTCTCCTTCCTGCTTTTGCACCAAAACTGAGGAGCCCGTGATCCACGGGAGGGTGTATAGGCAGAGGGGAGGGGTTACACTTTTTAAAGTGTAATACTTTGTGTGGCCTCCAGAGGCAGAAGCTATACACCCAATTGTCTGGGTCTCCCAATAGGAGCTAGAAGAAAAGGAATTTACGGTAAGTAAACAAAATTCCCTTCTTCCTCCCAAAACTTTGGGAGGAAAATGAGGTGTGCGTCTTAAAATCCGAATGTAGTTCACCGGGGATGGTGGAGAGGGGTCACAGGAGGTGGTGGCAATGCGCTGTACTGCTTTATGCCAAGGCTGCGGGGCTCTGTGCAGCGGGGAATTTGTGCGGCCGGTGGCGGGGCTCTGTGGGGCCGAGACTGCGGGGCTCTGTGCAGCCTGCGGCGACAGGTATCTATGCGACCGGCGGTGGTGACGGCAGGCATCTGTGCAGCGCGTGGTGGAGGGCATCTGTGCAGACTCCGGCGGCGGGCATCTTTGCAGCCGGTGGTGGTGACGGCGGGCATGGAGATCTTAGCTCAAGCTCTCATTAGCGTATGCGCCGACTCCAGCCTCCATTTATTTGGAGCCCCAGCGCAGAGCAGAGCCTGGTGCCCCAGGATGGAGCAGTGCCTGGTGCCCCACCAAAGAGCAGAGCCCGCAGCTGCAGGACAGAGCAGCGCTGCAGTGAGTATCTGGGCCCCCCTCTGCACCACCCGTAGCAGCGCCTACTCCAGCGCTTCTGCCCCCCTCTGGTAAGGCACCACTGTATTATAAAACGGTTGGGGTTTTTTTTCCTCAAAATTTGGGGTGCGTCTTATAATCCAGTGCGTCTTATAAAACGAAAAATACGGTCGTTTCAATCACGCACTATTTACAGGTGAATAGAATTAGTTACATCTATGAAAACCACGTGACCATTGACCGTATCACCAGAAAGACAATTTGCTGTAGAGTTTGTTGTTGTGTCCCCTCCCACCATCTATTTTTATAATGCAGTTTAAAAACAAAGCAAAAAAAAAACCGGACCAGAAGATCAGACTTGGTATTTAGAAACGTGGTACTAGTTTTCATGTATCTAACCTTTTTTTTTCTTTTCTCTATGAAATTAAGGTGCATACAGTGCTGTTCCTCCCCCTACAATGGTAAAGAAAGTGGCTGCAAAAGTTACTCCAAAGGCACCTACTCAAAAAGCAGAAAGCAGCAGTGACTCTTCAGATAGTGACGAGGAAGAGCCACCAGCCAAAAAAGGTACATCATTTGTTTATTTTTGGGAATTGCTGGTTATATGGCAAATTTAACCCCATACCACAAAATGATGTATATGTTCATTAGCAGTAGGGTCACCTTGTGTGAAGGGATTCAGTATCTGAACTACCGCAATACGAGGTGGATCCTGGCCATGTTGCCTTTTTTTTCTTCACTAATTCATCCCACTTGAATTTGCTGTTCCGGTTTCTAAGTACATTGTTTGGTAAGATGGATAGTGTCATTCAAAACTGCAACTTGTCTCGTAAAAAAACAAGTCCTCATTTATGTCTCTTCAGAGAATGGTGGGGGCGGGGGATTGCAAACAAACAAAAATAAAGCTGCACAGACGGGGTTAACAATCTGCACTATAGGTTTTATGTATTTTTATGAAAATATATTAACCCTGCTATTCTGTTCGGGTCTACTATACACTTATAATGTTCCTGTCATTTTTGTCCAGACATATTAAAGTCTTGATTTTTAGCAAATTTAAGTGTTTTATTTGAATACCTGTTGCATTATTATACTGTATGTGAACCTGGTTGTTCATAAACAAATGAAAAATGAAATAAGAAACTTAACAATTTTTGACACAAAAAAATATGTCCTTATTGCAATATTCATGCATATTGCACATTTGCACACTCTTTATGTAACTGTAAACTCTAACTAATAACTTCAAACTGTATGTAAATATATTGTTTTACAAAAAAAAGTTCAGTTTTTCCTATTTAAAATGGTAAATAAGGTTCACAGTGGTAAATTTACTGTTTGCATTCGTCACAAGTATAAATTACATGTATTTTACATAAGAACTTTGCACAACTGCAACATATATTTGTTTTGCGATTACTTGATGTTGGACGGAAGGTGCATCGTTTCTGGTTTAGGCTGGTTGCGTTGCTGGTGGAGGCCGTGGGTATCGTAGCAGTGCTGGTGGAGGCCGTGGGTATCGTAGCAGTGCTGGTGGAGGCCGTGGGTATCGTAGCAGTGCTGGTGGAGGCCGTGGGTATCGTAGCAGTGCTGGTGGAAGCTGTTGTTTCACTTTCTTTAGCATGTTGTTGGATCCTGTGGATAATGGCTGCCGCTCCATCTCTGGGTGTTACTTTTCTTTCTTCGAGATATGGGCTAACCAGTAACTTTCCCAACTCCTCTATAAAAATTCTTCTTTTATATATTTTATTTGTGCTCCAATCTGGGTCTATTTCACGCCATTATACTAATGTATTGTATGCCGACACATCAAGAATGTTGTAAAATTGGCCACCGATTTTGTTTTTCATTTACAGGTGTAAGTGCCTATGAGCTGATCTAGAGCAGGAGTGGGGAACCTCCGGCCCGCATGTGGCCCACGATTTACCTTTAATGCGGTCCCCGGGGGCACCAGTGCTGGGTCCGCCGCTACGGTCTTGTAGGCTGCCGACCCTTTGAATCACCACATGCGTCGCTGTCCAGTGTCTAAGGGCTCAGCGGTGTGTGTGTGCCCGCCCCTCTGCACTCCCGCCGCTGTGTGCCCGCCCCTCTGCACTCCCGCCGCTGTGTGCCCGCCCCTCTGCACTCCCGCCGCTGTGTGCCCGCCCCTCTGCACTCCCGCCGCTGTGTGCCCGCCCCTCTGCACTCCCGCCGCTGTGTGCCCGCCCCTCTGCACTCCCGCCGCTGTGTGCCCGCCCCTCTGCACTCCCGCCGCTGTGTGCCCGCCCCTCTGCACTCCCGCCGCTGTGTGCCCGCCCCTCTGCACTCCCGCCGCTGTGTGCCCGCCCCTCTGCACTCCCGCCGCTGTGTGCCCGCCCCTCTGCACTCCCGCCGCTGTGTGCCCGCCCCTCTGCACTCCCGCCGCTGTGTGCCCGCCCCTCTGCACTCCCGCCGCTGTGTGCCCGCCCCTCTGCACTCCCGCCGCTGTGTGCCCGCCCCTCTGCACTCCCGCCGCTGTGTGCCCGCCCCTCTGCACTCCCGCCGCTGTGTGCCCGCCCCTCTGCACTCCCGCCGCTGTGTGCCCGCCCCTCTGCACTCCCGCCGCTGTGTGCCCGCCCCTCTGCACTCCCGCCGCTGTGTGCCCGCCCCTCTGCACTCCCGCCGCTGTGTGCCCGCCCCTCTGCACTCCCGCCGCTGTGTGCCCGCCCCTCTGCACTCCCGCCGCTGTGTGCCCGCCCCTCTGCACTCCCGCCGCTGTGTGCCCGCCCCTCTGCACTCCCGCCGCTGTGTGCCCGCCCCTCTGCACTCCCGCCGCTGTGTGCCCGCCCCTCTGCACTCCCGCCGCTGTGTGCCCGCCCCTCTGCACTCCCGCCGCTGTGTGCCCGCCCCTCTGCACTCCCGCCGCTGTGTGTTCCAGTTCTGTGTACCATCCCTCCAGAGTTGTGTGCAATGCTCAGTGCTGTGTATCACCCCAGGGTTGTGTCCCCCCAGTGATGTCAGGGTTCTACAAGTGCTGTGTGCTGCCCGCCTCGTGTGCCCTCCCAATGCTGTGTATCACTCCCAGTGTTGTGTTCTCCCAGTCATGTCTGTGCTCTGAAAGTGCTGTCCATGCCTCCATTCCCTCCAGTGATGTCTGTGCCCCCCCAGCGATGTCGTTGCGTGTAACGGGGCCTTTACTTGGAATATACTGTGTGAACGGGCATCTACCTCTGAATGACGCCAGTTGTTCATCTACAGTCACATTATCGCTGGTATTATAAAATGTTGGTAGAATCTCTACCCACTTATTCCACAATCTCTAATAGGGACAAGTTTGTCTGTGGTCTTCTTTCAATTCGATTGGTTTTAAAACCGAAGGGCTCTTAAAATCTCATGAAATCTTTCAAGAGATATTGTGGCCCTAAATATGTGGCGACCAGTTTTGGAATTCCATAAACCTTTGTTTGACTCACCATACGATCTGTACTCTCCTGCTAACAGTAGTAAAGCGATGAAAGCATTTAGAGCTGCAAAATCGAAATTCTATAATTTCTAGCCATAAACTTGTTGTCCCTCATTGTTTTTCATTTGTATTATGATGTTTTGTTATGAACAATTTGAATGCAGATTGTATGTCATCAATTCTTGATATAGCGTACCTAATAGGACCTGGAGTATCTTTTATAAAAGGCTGTCATTTTTGACCGAATAGTACAAGTGTAAAAAAAAAACGTGGAGCAAAAAGTAAACAAAAAAATACTACCCATGGAAAGAACCCCCTCAAATGAGGAAAAGTCAATTAACCACAAGTTCCAGAACCGCATAATGAATATTTAAAAAAATATCAGATTTCGAAATCTGTCATTTTTGACCGAACAGAACAGCAGGGTTAATGGGGGGCTGAGATCCAACACCCCCCCGTACTTGAATTTTATAGCAGCGGGTGTCAGTGATGCAAAGATGATGTATTTGTATTTTGTAGGTAAGACCACTCCGGGCAAACCCCCCGCACAAGCCGTGAAACCAGCAACTAAAAAGGCAAAAGAGGAGTCCAGTGATTCAGGTGAGTTCTACAAACAAAGAGAACTTTCAATTTCTTTAAAGGTGATCGTCTCATGAAGAAAAAAAACATTTTTAAAAATAAAGCTGAGCATCTACAATATGTCTGAGTTACGATTACTACAGTAAAATGTTATCTTTCAGTCTGTGACATATGCATGCACCATGATTTACGGTGTGCTTAGTGGGTCAAAGACCGCCATGCCTGTCATGATGACAGTGCTTCTGTGAATACCAGGCTGTAGAATTTTTATTCAGCATTTCCCTGCATTTCGAATTTCTTTTTCTAGTTCTCTAGTACGTAACATGATAATATGGATGGTGTAATTTAAAAGTGCAACTGGTCCAATGTCATTATACAACTAGATCAACAGAGAATAAAAAAAAAAAAAAAGATATGGCTCTTGGAGGAAAGGGGGGAATAAAAGCTCAGAAAATTGAAAATCTCAATGTCGAGTTTAGCGTAATTGAAGTGTTGTACAATTGGGTGAAAATTCTTTTGTCCTTTCATTTAGTTGCATGTTGTTAATTCTGCCACGTGTAGGGCTTAATGTTATCTTATATTTAAGAATAGAAATTCATGAATTTCCTTTTAGATTCAAGTGAGGAAGATGAAAAAAAGGTGCCTAAGCCAGCACAAAAAAATAGTGCTGGCAAGATTTCCACCCCCTCAGCGCAAAAAACTACACCTGCAAAGAGTGCCGTAAAGCCCCCTCAGACCAAAAAGGACTCCAGCTCCTCCGACAGCTCTGGTGAGTGCTTCCTATTTTATAGTAAAATTGTTCCAATGGCAGAGATATCTTTCATCTTATAAAATTGTTTCACTACGTAATTTTACCTGTATGAGCCATATGCTTCTAACCCAGCAGAATTTATTTAATGAAGCTCAGATTTAAAGGGAACCTGTCACCAGTCATCAGTATGAAACCAAAAGTATCACCTTCTGCAGCTCCTGGGCTGCATTCTATGAAGGTGCACCTTGTTGCTGACTCCCCTTGCAGACCCCAAAAATAACTTTATAAAATCTGACCGCCACGTATGCTAATTACCTGTTCGGGTCGGATGGGCGTGCTCATTTTCGGCTCCTGTCCCTCCTTCTGGCCTTGTTCACCGTCGTCCTTTCATGATTGACGCCTCCGTCATCATCATCCATGTTGCTCTGCCAAATCTCGCATGAGCACTCCCATCCGACCCGAACAGGTCATTAGCATATGTGGAGGTCAGATTTTATAACGTTATTTCTGGGGTCTGCAAGGGGAGTCAGCGACAAGGTGCACCTTCATAGAATGCAGCCCAGGAGCTGCAGAAGGTGATACTTTTGGTTTAATACTGAAACAACTGGTGACAGTTTCTCTTTTAATGATGTTTATTTAACAATATAGAAATAAATATCTGTAGCTGTGGCTATATAGTTAGTAAAATGTGTATTATATTTATATCTGTTTATTAACAGACTCGAGTGATGAAGATAAGAAGACACCTGCAAAGCCTGCTGCAAAAACGGCACCTGCAAAGCCAGCAGCAAAAACGCCACCTGCAAAGCCTGCTGCAAAAATGCCACCTGCAAAGCCAGCAGCAAAAACGCCGGCTGCAAAAGTGACCCCTGCAAAAGCCGCTGCAGCCAAAAAGGACTCCAGTTCTGACAGCTCAGGTCAGATGCCTGTTTTAAGTATGGCCAACATATACAGCAGTATACAACTATATTGTATCTACATACTGCTGTATGACGAGATATTCTTGTCTAGAAGCTTTGCACATAGCTCAGAATATCGTCATACATGTAGCGTCTAGTGACACATAACAGGTTTTTCATAAGATTCTTACCAAACCATTGAAAAAAACAAAACACTTCTCATGAAGATACAGTAAGTACAAATAGGAGCCATAATGCAATCACTTCATGATTTTTCCACCAAGAATATTCCACTATTCCACGGGACAGGCGGGGTATCCAGAGCTGCTGCAGAATTGGTCAGTACAGTGCTTTGTTATTATAGTTGTTGTTTTTTGGCTGGGAAAGGTGCCCATAGCAAATTACTAAATGTTATCAGCTACTTATACAGGGTTCTCTTTCTCTATACCAAAAACGAAGTGGTAATTTTGGTCACACAACTACTGAGTGATGCATGTAATACTAAGTCACAACAAGTGTTTAATAAATGTTTAATTGCTATCCATGTGTACATCTTATATGGAATTCCAGCTACATATGTATGCACTATGTAATTAAAATGTGTATGACCCTTTGCACTTTGTACTTCACATAGTAAATATCGAGCACAACTACTGTGAATTAATCTGCATTCAGCCCTGTTAACCCCTTGAGGACTTCTTGCTCTATCATTAATTTTAAAGTATATTTAATAAAATTATATTTCTTTGTCGCTCCATTGGGAGACCCAGACAATTGGGTGTATAGCTTCTGCCTCCGGAGGCCACACAAAGTATTACACTTTAAAAAGTGTAACCCCTCCCCTCTGCCTATACACCCTCCCGTGGATCACTGGCTCCTCAGTTTTATGCTTTGTGTGGAAGGAGGCACACATCCACTCATGCATTCTCATACTTAGTTATGTCGGTTGGAAGAAAAGAGGGCCCCCACGGGGCCCCCGGCATGTTCCCTTCTCACCCCACTACGTCGGCGGTGTTGTTAAGGTTGAAGTACCCATTGCGGGTACAGAGGCTGGAGCCACATGCCGTCTCCTTCACCATCCCTTATGCGGCTCTGGGAGAAGTGGGATCCTAAGCGGTCATCCAGTTACTGGGACCGTGCTCCATCCGCAGCCCCTGTGGGACCCTACCGGACCGGAGCCTCTTCAACTCAGGGACCGGGCCCTGCAACTCTAAGGTACTCTGTGTCCCCATAGGGGACTGTGCAGGGAGCGCACCTTCTTCCCGGAAGCCGCGGCGGCTGCTGAATCCAGGAGGCCGGTGGACTTCCGCGCCGACCGTGCCTGCTTGTCGGGCGCGGTCTCAAATTTAGTCCCCGGCTTCATCGCGGCCTAGTCGCAAAAATCCCGCCCCCGGGCCTGCCTGTCAGGGGTAAGGGCGGGATTACCGGCCTGACGTCGGATGTGAGGGCTGGAGCATCCTGCATGTTTCCTCCCCCCTCACTGATCACTGTGGGGACCCCAGATTCCCGCACTTTGCTGGCGCCGCCCACTCCTCCCCTGAGAGCTCCGGCAGCCATTTTTTGGCATTCTGCCGGTGGAGGATTCTCAGTGAACAGCTCTGCAGCTCCGGGGGATCCAGGCAGGGAATCTGGAGGACACACTCCGCGCGTTAGCGGTCGGTAAGCCACACCGGTCTCCCGGTGCTGGTCCCCTTAGGGTGCCGGATTAGATACGTATATATCTATATCTATCTGTTCGGTGGGCTGTATACCCCTTTCCCATATACCCTCAGTGATCACTCTCCTAGGAGACAACAGCATGTCGTCCACAAGGAGCAAAGCTGCTAAGGCACAGGGTTTTTTTGCGGCCTGTACCTCTTGTGGGGCTATGTTACCTGCGGGTTCCACCTACCCTCACTGTGAGCAATGCTCGACCCCTGTTTCGCTTGCTCAGCCGGAGCCTCGGACACTGGAGGGCCCCTCGGCTCATATAGACCCCCCTGCTCCCCCTGACCAGACTGCAGGGACAGAGTTCGCCTCTTTTGCTGAGAAACTCTCTGAGTCACTTTCTCAATCCATTGCACAGTCTATGGACAAATGGTCTTCTAAACTGCTAGTGGCTTTGCAGTCCAGACGGGACCTTTCTCAGGCCCCGGCCCCTGTTGGCTCGTCGCCTCCAGGCCCCTCTCGGTCCGCGCCACAGCGCGCTCCCAGGTTGGCCCCTCGGTCTCAGGCGGAGGACTCCTGCCCGGACCGTAGTCCTAGACCGGCTAAGCGGGCTCGCTGGGACTCTTCCCCGACTTCCTCTCGCTGCTCGGGTTCCCAGCTTGAGGACTCTCTGGAGGACGAGGCGGACGTCGCAGCTCAGGGCTCTGACCCTGACGTCGCCCTTAACCTTGATACACCTGAGGGGGACGCCTTAGTAAATGATCTTATCTCGGCCATCAACCAGGTGTTAGATCTCTCTCCCCCGCCTCCTCCTGTGGAGGAGTCGGCGTCTCAGCAGGAGAAACACCAGTTTCGGTTCCCCAAACGTACACGCAATACGTTTTTTGATCACTCTAACTTCAGGGACGCTGTCCAGAAGCCCAGAGCGGTCCCGGACAAGCGCTTCACTAAGCGCCTCACTGACACGCGTTACCCCTTCCCATCCGAAGTCGTTAAGGGTTGGGCTCACTGTCCCAAGGTGGATCCTCCAGTCTCTAGATTGGCGGCTAGATCCGTGGTGTCGGTTGCAGATGGCTCATCGCTAAAGGATGCCACTGACAGACAGATAGAGCTCCTGGTGAAGTCCATCTATGAGGCCACGGGCGCGTCTTTTGCCCCGGCCTTTGCAGCCGTGTGGGCACTCCAAGCTATCTCGGCTTGTCTGACTGAGATTAATGCTGTCACACGTAATTCTGCTCCGCAGGTTGCGTCTTTGACCTCTCAGGCGTCAGCCTTTTCTTCCTACGCCATGAACGCCGTCCTGGACTCTGCTAGCCATACGGCTGTAGCATCCGCTAATTCTGTGGCAGTCCGCAGGGCCATGTGGCTGCGCGAATGGAAGGCAGACTCGGCTTCCAAGAGGTTCCTAACCGGTTTGCCGTTTTCTGGCGACCGTTTGTTTGGCGAACGATTGGATGAGATTATTAAGGAGTCCAAAGGAAAGGATTCCTCCTTACCCCTGGCCAAACCTAAGAGACCTCAACAGAGAAAGGTTCAATCGAGATTTCGGTCCTTTCGTCCCTCCGCCAAGCCCCAATCCTCTTCGTCCAACAGGCTGGAGAAAGGCCAGAGGAACTCCTATGCGTGGCGATCCAAGTCTCGCCCACAAAAGGCTGCAGGAGGCACTGCCTCCAAGACGGCTTCCTCATGACTCTCGGCCTCCCCTGACCGTATCCTCGGTCGGTGGCAGGCTCTCCCGCTTTGGCGACGCCTGGTGGCCACATGTTCAAGACCGATGGGTGAGAGACATTCTGTCTCATGGTTACAGGATAGAGTTCAGCTCTCGTCCTGCGGCTCGCTTCTTCAGAACCTCTCTGCCCCCCCGCTCAGGCCGACGCACTTTTTCAGGCAGTAGCCGCTCTAAAGATGGTAGGAGTTGTGATCCCCGTTCCCTTTCAGGAACGTGGTCGCGGATTTTACTCCAACTTGTTCGTGGTGCCAAAAAAGGACGGGTCATTCCGTCCCGTTCTGGACCTCAAGCTACTCAACAGACATGTGAGAATCAGACGGTTCCGGATGGAATCTCTCCGCTCGGTCATCGCCTCAATGTCACAAGGAGACTTCCTAGCATCGATCGACATCAAGGATGCTTATCTCCATGTACCGATCGCACCCGAGCATCAACGTTTCCTGCGTTTCGCCATCGGGGACGAACACCTCCAGTTCGTGGCATTGCCTTTCGGCTTGGCGACAGCACCACGTGTTTTCACCAAAGTCATGGCATCCGTGGTGGCGGTCCTGCATTCTCAGGGCCACTCGGTGATTCCCTACTTGGACGATCTCCTAGTCAGGGCCCCGTCTCGGGTGGCGTGTCAACAAAGTCTAGCTGTCGCTCTGGCGACTCTCCAGCGGTTCGGGTGGATCATCAACTTCCCGAAATCCAAGTTGACACCGACCCAATCACTGACGTACCTTGGGATGGAGTTTCATACCCAGCAAGCGTTAGTCAAGCTTCCGAGCGACAAACAGCTTTCTCTGCAAGCAGGGGTGCAATCCCTTCTTCGGAGTCAGTCACACCCCTTAAGGCGCCTCATGCACTTCCTAGGGAAGATGGTGGCAGCTATAGAGGCAGTCCCGTTCGCGCAATTCCATCTTCGACCACTCCAATGGGACATTCTCCGCAAATGGGACAGGAATTCGACTTCCCTCGACAGGAACGTCTCTTTCCCTTGCAACCAAGACGTCACTTCAGTGGTGGCTCCTTCCCAATTCTCTGTCGCAGGGAAAATCCTTCCTACCCCCAACCTGGGCTGTGGTCACCACGGACGCGAGCCTGTCAGGGTGGGGAGCGGTTTTTCTCCACCACAGGGCTCAAGGAACCTGGACTCCGATAGAGTCCTCCCTTCAGATCAATATTCTGGAGATAAGGGCAGTGTATCTAGCCCTATTGGCTTTTCATCGGTGGCTGGAGGGCAGGCAGATCCGTATCCAGTCGGACAACGCCACTGCCGTCGCATACATCAACCACCAAGGCGGCACTCGCAGTCATCAAGCCTTCCAGGAAGTCCGACGGATTCTGCAGTGGGTGGAAGCCACAGCCTCCACCATCTCCGCAGTTCACATCCCGGGCGTAGAAAACTGGGAAGCAGATTTTCTCAGTCGTCAGGGCATGGACGCGGGGGAATGGTCTCCGCACCCAGACGTGTTTCGAGAGATCTGTCGCCGCTGGGGAACGCCGGACGTCGATCTCATGGCGTCACAGCACAACAACAAAGTCCCGGCATTCATGGCACGGTCTCTGGATCACAGAGCTCTGGCGGCGGACGCGTTAGTTCAGGATTGGTCGCAGTTTCGACTGCCTTATGTGTTTCCTCCTCTGGCGATGCTGCCCGGAGTGTTACGCAAGATCAGGTCCGACTGCCGTCGCGCCATTCTCATCGCACCAGACTGGCCGAGGCGGTCGTGGTTCCCGGATCTGTGGCATCTCACGGTGGGTCAACCGTGGGCACTTCCAGACCGCCCAGACTTGCTGTCACAAGGCCCGTTTTTCCATCTGAATTCTGTGGCCCTCAACCTGACTGTGGCCATTGAGTCCTGGCTCCTAGCATCTTCAGGGTTATCTCAGGATGTCATTGCCACCATGAGACAGGCCAGGAAGCCTACGTCCGCCAAGATCTATTATAGGTCTTGGCAAATCTTTCTATCCTGGTGCACTGATAACGGTTTTACTCCATGGCCGTTTGCCTTACCCACTTTCCTTTCATTCCTTCAATCCG
Organism: Anomaloglossus baeobatrachus; assembly: GCF_048569485.1. Lineage (NCBI taxonomy): Eukaryota > Metazoa > Chordata > Amphibia > Anura > Aromobatidae > Anomaloglossus > Anomaloglossus baeobatrachus. The sequence goes on from NC_134357.1 coordinate 128,401,633, forward strand.
GAATGGACAAGGGTTTGTCACTTGGCTCTCTCAAGGGCCAAGTATCGGCGCTCTCTGTGTTTTTTCAAAAGCGCCTAGCCAGGCTTCCGCAGGTCCGCACGTTCCTGCAGGGAGTTTGCCACATAGTCCCACCTTACAAGCGTCCGCTGGAACCCTGGGATCTTAACAGGGTGCTAACGGCTCTTCAGAAACCACCTTTCGAGCCGCTGCGGGATGTCTCTCTATCTCGTCTTTCGCAGAAGGTGGCCTTCCTAGTGGCAGTCACATCACTTCGGAGAGTGTCTGAGCTAGCAGCGCTGTCATGCAAAGCCCCCTTCCTGGTGTTTCACCAGGATAAGGTGGTTCTGCGTCCGGTTCCGGAATTTCTCCCTAAGGTGGTATCCCCTTTTCATCTCAATCAGGATATCTCCTTGCCTTCATTTTGCCCTAATCCAACTCACCAGTGTGAAAAGGATTTGCACTCTTTGGATCTTGTGAGAGCACTCCGGCTCTACGTGTCCCGCACGGCGCCCCTGCGTCGTTCAGATGCGCTCTTTGTCCTTGTCGCTGGCCAGCGTAAGGGCTCGCAGGCTTCCAAGTCAACCTTGGCTCGGTGGATCAAGGAACCGATTCTTGAAGCCTACCGTTCTGCTGGGCTTCCGCTTCCTTCAGGGCTGAAAGCCCATTCTACCAGAGCCGTGGGTGCGTCCTGGGTCCTGGGCATTGCGGCACCGGGCTACGGCTCAGCAGGTGTGTCAGGCAGCTACGTGGTCTAGTCTGCACACTTTCACAAAACACTATCAAGTGCATACCTATGCTTCGGCAGACGCCAGTCTAGGTAGGCGAGTTCTTCAGGCGGCGGTTGCCCACCTGTAAGAGGGGGCCGTTTTTTTTCGGCTCTTTTTTATTGAGGTATTCTTTTACCCACCCAGGGACTGCTTTGGGACGTCCCAATTGTCTGGGTCTCCCAATGGAGCGACAAAGAAGGGAATTTTGTTTACTTACCGTAAATTCCTTTTCTTCTAGCTCCTATTGGGAGACCCAGCACCCGCCCCTGTACCCTTCGGGCTGGTTGTTTTTTTGTGTACACATGTTGTTCATGTTGAATTGTTATTTTGGTTCATGGTTTGCAGTTCTCCGAACATCCTTCGGATTGCATTTACCTTAGACCAATTTATAAGTTTTCTCCTTCCTGCTTTTGCACCAAAACTGAGGAGCCCGTGATCCACGGGAGGGTGTATAGGCAGATGGGAGGGGTTACACTTTTTAAAGTGTAATACTTTGTGTGGCCTCCGGAGGCAGAAGCTATACACCCAATTGTCTGGGTCTCCCAATAGGAGCTAGAAGAAAAGGAATTTACGGTAAGTAAACAAAATTCCCTTCTTTATCAAATTGGAATCGTACCACCTTCTTTCTCTGTTGTTTATATTATCATAGTGGTGTCTTGGCATTCTCAATAAGGTTGGGGAGTGACCTATATTAAGTGCTTAGTTATGGGCATATTATATAGTAAACTTGATGTAAAAAGGAGTTATTCCATTGCTGCTCTGTCAATGAATTAAGCTAACACTTGTATTAATACAAAATATGTAATATCCGACCAAATTTCTTACTTTTGAAACTGCAAAAACCCTTACTGTCGCTCTCATTCATTCCTGCCTGGATTACTGCAACTCTTTATTGATTGGTCTCCCTCGGACGAAACTCTCCCCTCTCCAATCCATCTTGAATGCAGCAACCAGGGTCATATTCCTGTCCAGTTGCTTCACTGATGCTTCCACCTTGTGCCAGTCACTACACTGGCTACCTATCAGCTACAGAATACAATACAAACTCATATCCCTCACCCACAAAGCTCTCCACAGCTCTGCACCACCTTATATCTCATCCCTCATCTCTGTCTATCATCCTACCTGCCCCCTTCGCTCCGCAAATGATCTTAGACTAACCTCCTCCATAATACGAACCTCACACCTCCGTCTCCAAGACTTTTCTCGTGCCGCTGCAGTTTTCTGGAATGCACTACCCCAAAGAATGCGACTAATATCCAGCCCCCAAGTTTTTAAGCGTAAATTAAAAACACTTCTCTTTAGACATGCTTATCATCACTTACTAACCTAACTCTCCCCCGTCCCACCTTTTTAAATGCTACTCGTAACCTTTTTTTCTCCTATTTCTGTCCTCACATCCTACATACAACCAATAGCATGTAAGGGCACCCAAAATGTTACTGTCTAAAGACCAGATCATTCATCTTATATGTAACCAATTAACTAGCATAACAATGGCCGGCCAGATCTACAAGTGTGCTTCACCTCTTGTGTCCCCCTTCATCCCCATAGATTGTAAGCTTTCGAGCAGGGCCCTCATTCCTACTGTAGCTGTTGAAGTATGTACTATTTTGTTTTGTATTGGTCTATACAACCCCCCACCGGATTGTAAAGTGCTGCGGAATATGTTGGCGCTATATAAATAAACTTTATTATTATTATAATATATATGTCTATAAGGATAGAGAAATCCAAATGGAGACTGTATAGATTGTACATTACATATATAACCCTTTTCTAAACAGAATCAAGTGATGAAGACGATAAAGCATCGGCGAAGTCTGCTGCAAAGCCTGCTGTAAAAGTGACCCCTGCAAAAGCTCCTGCAAAACCTGCCGCAGCCAAAAAGGACTCCAGCTCTGAAAGCTCAGGTAAGATGGTTGTTTTTGTTGCCAGTCCTAGAGGATCTTTCATCACTTTCAGCATGTTAAACTGGCCACATCATGGAATAGTGGCTGCAGAGCTAATTATGAGAAATAAAAGGAACAAAGGAGCTCCCTGTGCGATTCTGTAGCACAAGGAGATATACACCAGGTGAGTGACACTCTCCTTTAATCATTCTTGAGCAGGCACAATGCTGGGGACAGCACAATACAAATGGGTCCGCTCTGCTACCGCCGTGGTCATCGCCTCCAGAGGCTCTCAGATTAGCACTCCAAATGGGATGTATATACTGGCAAATTTTTCTGGGTTCCTTCAATATGCTGCTGTACTGACCGCCTGCTCCACGCCTAACCAGACAGGAGTAGATTGGACCAACGGGATAATTAGAAAAAAGTACTGTATAGCTGAGCTTAGCTCCTTACAAACATATCTATCAGCTCTCTTCTCACAATGCTGTCAGATCAGCTGTTCTCCCCTCACCCCACACTGGCTGCTGGGAGATGAATGGTGTATGCAATCACTCCTGGCTCTGCTCCTAGCACTGTGTAATCACACACAGCTCAGTAGTGAGACTAGGGAGGAGCATGGCTGTCTGTCATTACATGTCTCGCACAAGAGAGAGCCTGTTGTGAGCTATCATGGGGCAGGTTTCTTTTTTCCATTGAAAGCTGTTACCTACTTCTGATCCGTCATCGATGTGCAGAGGAAGTACACACCCCATAGAAAAATCTCTGGTAATGCCTATCATATATTTAAATCTAAACTTTCCAAGCCAATATCTCTGGAGAAATAAAAATAAAATAAAGCTTTACTTTGCTGTGCAGCTGCTTTTCCATGATGTGGCCAGTTTGCCATGCTTACACTGGTGAACGGTCCTCTCCCAATGTAAATGTTACCACATACACAACTGGATCAGGCCGTGTCCCCCCACCCCCTCTATAAAAGATTTGCCTCACATCTGTGGCATATGAAGGTTCAGAAAACCCCATGCACAGCCGTGTAAGACCAATAGTGGGTCAGTACATAAGTCATTACTGCTACATGTAAATTTTCTGTAATATTATCCTTTGCATTGCAGGGGTTTCAAATCTGCAACTTATTGGGCAAATGCTGACAGGCTCCAAATTCACAGCTTACCAGAAATCCATGTACATTTTGTTTTCCTCTACATGTGAATGTATCACATTACAATATTCCGTCTGTAGAACTGCAAACTTCTTTCAATTCTTTCCTTTGCACACAGTCAACAATTTGCTTTGTTTGGTTTGCTATTAGCCTAAGCGACATCTACCATGTTATATTGGTTTAATGATCAATTAATAATGGCACAACATTTATCAGACAAATCCAAGGCTGTGATACGGCTGTGCTTGTTGCAATCCTAAACATAAAAAGCTCAGTAGGAATTCCTATTGCCACTATGTCAATCTTGTTGAGAAGCATTAGTATTCATAAACATCCATAGCTATGCCTTTAGTGCTTGGAAGAAGTTAATGGAGGGGTAGAAACCCAGTATTCATTGGGCGTTACATTTATATTTTCAATATAGATTCAAGTGATGAAGAAGATGAGAAAAAGCCAGTGAAGCCTGCTGCAAAAACTGCAGCTGCAAAGCCCGCTGCAAAAGTGACTCCTGCAAAGCCCGCTGCAAAAACACCTGTAAAAGCTGCTGCAAAAACACCTGTAAAAGCTGCAGCAGCCAAAAAGGATTCAAGCTCCTCTGATGACTCAGGTGAGATTTCTAGAGCATATTATACAATTTTCAACCTATTAAGTGTTAACTGTAGCTACTTATTTCATAAGTATCCCACTTAAAGCAGTATTCCCATATACAGAAGTGTGTATCCTTACATAAAGAAGGAGTAATAATATTAGGAAATACCTCCAATTATAAATGTATAGTTCACCTGATAGCCATGTCACTTACCTCATGTGCAGGGCATTACAGCTTATGTATCCATGGTTACATCCACTTATATAGTGACAATTGGTTAGTTACTTGTGGTTGTAACCATGGATACCTACCTGCAGTGCCCTGTACATGAGGTAAGACACATGGCTATATCAGAACTATACTACTTTTCTAATTGGAGGTATTTGCTAATATTATTTATACACCTACTACTTATTGGGATAGGTTCTTGGGGATGGGAATAACCCTTTAATGCAAAAGCAATCAAGTTCCAATGTACAGGTGGATAAATCTGAATGAAACCTGTAGACAATCTGTGCAGACTAAGACAAGAACAAGAATATTGCATTCGAATGGTCTACATTTACAGTATATACACCAGTTTGTGCCATCCAACGCCTAAAATAACAAAACCATTTTTTTTTCCCAAAAAGTAACACATTACGCAAAAGGTTCTTTTTCAATACTCGCAAAAAAGATAGCTATTGTGAAGCCAGTGGAATGTTTTACCATGTTTTAGACAATTTTTGTATTTTATTTATTTTTTCTTTTTAAATGCAAGATGGCATAAATCTAAAGCTGTTGAAGACCTCATTTTCTTAAAATGCACCAAATGTATTAAATTGCTTGTTCAATTTAGCTTATATCATCAATCTTCCATATTTAACAGTCGAATATAGAATGTTACATATGAAACTTATTCTGTTGGTAGAATCTTGCCTTCCAGAAGGTCTGTGCATTTCTTCAAGTAAAATGCGTACTTGAGCAGAGTGATGAGAGTTAATTGTAATACTGAGTCCTGTATCTTATCTATTGATTTATGACTGATCTATGTTATCGTTTATCACCCAGTCATATGACAGTGTAGAATGAATTGCTGCCAAATTTTGTAAGAGCTTGAAAGACAAAGGCCCTGGTTAATCGAGACTCGCTATGTTCATGCCATTCTTGCGGAGGGAGTGGGTTGGAGTCAAATGATCCTAGATCAAGAGGCGCACACCTCATTGAATCAGTCGTGTCTGAAAAAGTGTCATGTGCCGCTCCACAAATTTTTCTCCAGTGAGTAAGATTTTTGCCGTAAGGCGTTCCATAGCTCCTCAATCCTCATGAGTTAGACGAGCCATGGCGTCACACCCCAGCTCTGCACAGTTTTGGCAGATCTCGGCAAAACTATCTGGAAAACAGAAAAAAATACCCAAAACTTTGCACAACGACACATTGCTCAATACTTTTTGACTTTTCTCCAGAATTCTGGCGAAAGTGATTTGATGAATGGGGCTAAAATCTCTTCTTCATCAGGACTTGCACTTACGTAAGTCCTATTGTAAAAAAAAGGTTAAGATATGCCAAATTTATTAGGATGCATACTCCCCTTTTTGAATTTGACACATTCATTGGGGCTGCTGTTTTGCCAGAGTCAGAAATCTACTCCGGCTATGGGCTATCGGAGATATTTACTCAAATTTAATATAACTTACATCAATTAATTAGTTGGCCACTGTTGGCGACACATCGTTGTACTAAACGCTGCCTGTCTTTTGGAAAGGTGGCAGTATTGTCATAAAAATGCAAAATCTGCAACCTTTTGCTACTTCTATACTGTTTTTCTGCAGTAAATTCTTTGCGTTTCTCCCATGTATTTGCACAGCCTTCTTGTTTTGTCTGTTGCTTTTTTTAATTCAAAGTAAAGTCTGGCTGATGTTGATTTTGTACATAAAATGTTGCTTGCACTATCCTTTGAAGATAACTGGAGGGAAATAGTAAGGCCATGTGCACACGTTGCAGATTGGTCACGTTTGTGACACGTTTGTCAGTGAAGATTTGTCACAAAATCTGAAAGGTTTCCTGATGCCAGCAAAGTGAACGAGAATCCTGACGTCTAATGCACATGTTTAAATCTCCATCACAGTGCGTACCGTCCATGGCAGCAGCGCATGCAGCCGCTATAAGGCCCGTGAGACAGATGGGGCCCTCTGTCGAATGCCATTAGATCCATCCTCCTCCGCCCCATCACAATTTCAACAGTATCTGTATCGGTCGGAGTCAGGAGAAAAGTTCACCTCCGTAAAAACAGCACACGACAGAATGAAGTGTAGTGGCGGCACTGTGTGCGGCCGCACCGAGGATGACCCGTTGTCTGCTGTGTGTAGACGAATCAGGCTGGCTTTCATAGGAGCACTGTGATGACAGACACAGGGGTTATCATCTGGGCCCTGGTTGTCATGACAACCCATTGGTGTCCCGTAATCACGCCAATGAGATTTCAGAACCGTGCATCCCCCTGCTGGTGTACGTTAAATACCGCTGTTCAAGATTGAGAGTGGCATATAACAGGTTAACAGCTGTTGGTGTAGTGCCTCTCCCTGTGTCTGTTAGATGCAGATGAAGTCTGAATGATTCAGCATTCATCTACAGCGAAAGATGTGGGCTCAACGTGCGAGCCTGCATCAGAGGCAGAGAAACGACTTGTGATGTGTATAGCACGAACTTAAAGTGATGTATACTTTGTGTTCCACTCCTAGGGCATTTGGATCGGGTACGACTAAGGTGGGGCCTGAGAAGCGATGTTACTGGTGGGTCCTACCGTGTTTTCCCAAAAAACAAAAAGAAGCCCTAGCAGCGATTTTCAGCATTTTCGGAGCAAGGCTTAAATATAAGCCCTCCCCCGAAAATAAGCCCTAGTTGCGGATCAATAATGAAGTGTCCGTGCTGCCAAAAAAGTTAGATACTGCAGGACACTTCATTATAGACAGCGGGCACCCTGCAATCACACTCACCAGACGCCGAGCAGAGGAGCTGCAGTGATCGCACACCCACACATCAGATGACACACACACACCAGATTGCACCCACCAAATCGCACACACCAACATCAAATCGCACACATCGGATTGCACACATACTCGCCACATCCAGCGACACCGATCTCTTCTCGCCGGCAGAATCCTGAGAAGATGTGCAGTGGAGCGCAAGGACCTGCCGCAACAGGACCTGCGGACACACGTGACTTCCTCCCATCATTCCCTGCGGCCGGAAGCGCGTGATGTGTGTGCGATCTGCTGTGTGTCAGCCAGTAGCAGGGGAGGACGGCATGCAGCACCCACCGGAGATTACAGGAGGACCTGGGAGCCACGCAGATGTCTGGGTCTGTTAAGTTTAAGTCTCCTCGGAAGTGGGGTGGGGGTGGGGGGGTGTCTGCCTTTTTGGGGGGTAAACTGACCCACCAACTGTGTTTCTCCAAGAATAAGACCTCCAAAAATAAGCCCTAGTGCTTTTTTGGGGTAAAAAAAAAATATAAGACAGTGTCTTATTTTTGGAAAAACACTATGTACCCTAGTCTGACAATGAATACAATGATGGAATAGAGATCTGTCAGATTTCTTCTCCACCATTCAGCTTGTCAATCTGAGTCTGCTAGATCACAGAGTCTCAATTCAAACGCACAGGGCAAGGTAGCGCAAAGGGGAACATGGCTAGACAAGTAGTATTTTTTTTTTTTTTCTGTCAGAACTTATAGGAACAATGAGACTCTGAGAACCGTTATGAGAGAGTTCATACTGTGGGAATTGTACCCGTGGCTCCATTATACCATACAAAGTAATATGGGGGTCTCGTATTGTTTCTGCATACTTACTGTGGGGATATACTGTTTTGGGGACACTGGTCATTATACTGTGCTTGCTGGTAAATTCACCGTTGGGTGTGGGTATAATGCAATATGTTAGATGTATTCTTGGAGCCTTTTTTTCTGTGGGGCCATGAAAGAGATATTGTAGAAGAGAATAGTGTGGAGCTTCAATGGGAGCAAAACTACTGTGTATGTGTCACAATACATGTCCCCTTCTCCCTGTCTTTAAATTTATGAGGTATGCCATTTTGTGACTTAGGCTATGTTTACACACTTTTACTGCCTTTTTGGTGCGTTTTTGAGGTCCCAAAGATGCACCTAAATGTATGCATTTCCTTCTCCCAGCAAAACCTATGGGATTTCTACTTTGCTGTCCACAGAATGCATTTTTTGGCTGCGTTTTTGAAGATGCAGCATGCAATTGTTTTCGCCTTTTTTGAGCCTTTTTTGACCCCTTCCAGTCAATTGATTTGACTTAAAAAAGCATTGGGAAAACCACGTTAAAAAATCATGCGTTTTTTGTTTGTTTGTTTTTTTTGTTTTTGCTGCGGGAGCGTTTATGCGGCCAAATATACTGCATGTTTGTGCTAAAAAAAAAAAAATGCAGTGTGTGAACATACACTTACTATGCACCGTGACACTGCCTACTCCATGGATGGCGAAGGGGGTGCCAATTTGGGACTTTTGCTATGGGGGGGCCAATGATATCTATGTACGCCCCTGCTCCATCATGAAAATTCATTCAGCATTTTTGCTGCAGATTTCAGCCATACTAATATATAGGAAAATTCTGCACCAAAAACGCCCATTTTTTTGCTGCTGCATTTTTACTGCCAAGAGATGCGCTAATGCTGCAGAAATTTCAGCACCAGATACTTTGTGAGTGCATAACCTCAGATGTATAATTTCAATATAACCTTTATTTCATATAGACCTGTTCGGCATTATAGAGGTAGGTGTTTATTTTCCAGTATATAGTTGGATAGAAGTACAAAGTTTAATTTATTGCAGCCCTTTTGAAAGTGGTATGAAAACCTCAAGCAAAGCATTGTCTAAGTCTTACTTAAATTCCAAACCTTTTATTTTTGTAGACTCTGACAGTGAGGAAGAAGCAAGCAAGAAACCTGCACCTAAAGTGACTCCAACCGCAAAAGCTCCTGCAGCCCCAAAAAGCAAGACTGCAAAAAGCAGTTCAGACTCTGATGACTCAAGTAGCGAAGAAGAAAAGAAAAAAGTAGTTAAGGCTGTGAAATCCCCTGCTTCTGCCGCTGTTCCTGTGAAAAAACCCATTGGCGTAAATAAATCAAAGGCTAGTAGCAGCTCCTCTGAGTCTTCCAGTGATGAGGAAGAGAAACCTAAAAAACCTGTTGTGAAAAAGACAAAGTCCGTCCCAGTAAAAAAAGCAAGTAGCAGTTCTGAGGAAAGTAGCTCCGAAGAGGAAGAAGCTAAGAAGCCAGCGTCCACGAAAGCAGCTAAAACAGCTACTCCAAAGAAAGCAAACTCCACACCAAAAGCAGCCGCCAAAAAAGCAGCAGAGAACTCAGAGGACAGTTCCAGTGAAGATGAAGAAAGTGGTACGTTTCATTCTTTTATCCTTCAGAACCTTTGTCTCCTTGCCTTTAGACATTGCTTATTACTAAAGTGGCAGAGGGCTAGGAATATGCCATGGTACTTCCATCACTTTTCTACACCCACCACTGTCTATTTTCTGGAAGCCCCCCATTAGTCAGGAGGCATTTATGCAAGCTTTTAGGGGAAAAGTTAGGTGGAGTCAAAATGTCTAAGTTCTTTACTAGTATTGTTAAATTCTGTTGGTTGAAGAGATTTCCCAATGAAAACAAGTTATCACCATTGCTTAGGATAGATGACTTGTTGATCGGTGGAGGCCCCACCACTGGGATCTGCACCAATCAGTAAAATGGGGATGTTTTATCCCTAGTTTAACGAGTGACAATGTGTATGCCCGACAACCACCCTATGACGTTGTTGAGAAGCTGAGTGCAACGCTCCACAATCCCAAAGAAAATGAGTGTGCATGCTGGACTACACTCCATTGTCACTCATTATAACAAGTTAACATGTCTCTGTTCTGCTGATCAGTGCGGGTCCAAGCTGCTGGACCCGCACAGACATCGTCTATTCTCAATTTAAATACTTGTTGATTGTCGTCTGTTGTGATGTTTGGTGTAAATCCAAGCAGGCAGACCTTCGTGGATCAGTTATAACTAGTTATGAGCAAATAGTAACTATTTGGGTATGGTTCCACTTGCGTATTACTCGTGCGAGTCTCGAATCTGTATCACCGGGCTCGTACACAAGCGCCTCAGCTGCATGGAAATACACGCAGCCGACCCGCTCCTGTCAGGAGTGTGTGCGACCATGCCAGGTGATACCAATGCAAAACTCCCCCTAGTCATACGCAAGTGGACCCATACCCTTTGTGTTGGGATCATTCGTAACAAATCCTAAAGTACTATTCTGGTATTCATGAGGACAAGAAAAATGCTCCATTTCCCCATTGACTTGTGTTGGGTTCATTATTTACGACGAATACCAGAATGGTACTTTCTTTGTCGCTCTATTGGGAGACCCAGACAATTGGGTGTATAGCTACTGCCTCCGGAGGCCACACAAAGTATTACACTTAAAAGTGTAAGGCCCCTCCCCTTCTGCCTATACACCCCCCGTGGGATCATGGGCTCCTCAGTTTTCATGCTTTGTGCGAAGGAGGTCAGACATCCACGCATAGCTCCACTGTTTAGTCAGCAGCAGCTGCTGACTATGTCGGATGGAAGAAAAGAGGGCCCATACTAGGGCCCCCAGTATGCTCCCTTCTCACCCCACTTTTGTCGGCGGTGTTTGTTAAGGTTGAGGTACCCATTGCGGGTACGGAGGCTGGAGCCCACATGCTGCTTTCCTTCCCCATCCCCTTAGGGCTCTGGGTGAAGTGGGATCTTATCGGTCTCCAGGCACTGAGGCCGTGCTCCATCCACAGCCCCTGGGAATCTGCTGGACATGGAGCGGAGTATCCTCAGGGACATGGCCCTGCTACGTTGAGGTACTCTGTGTCCCCGTGGGGACCGCGCACAGACACACGGCAGCACTGCTGGGTGTGTTAGTGCGCCAGGGATGGCGGCGCTGCCCGCACTGGTGCCATCGCACACTACAGCGTGCTGGGTGTGTTAGAGTATTGGGGGACTGCCGCGCTAACCGCCGCTGCCATTTTTATCTCAGGCGCGGCTGGGACTTGTGGTGCGCCGGGGACTTCCGCGCCGACCAGGGCTTATATGCCGGGCCGCGCTTATCACTCTAGTCCCCGGCTTTTGCGGCCTTCTCTCACTTCGTTACCGCCCACTGGCCTGCCAGTCAGGGTAAGGGCGTGACGCTGCACAGCACGGCAGCGCTGAGAGATGGAGCATGCTTTGCATACTCCACCCCTCTCACTGTACACAGTGTGAAACCGGATTCCCGCACTTTCTGGGGCACGCCCACGGCCTCCTCCTCTACACAGGACGCCGGCAGCCATTCATGTCAGTTTTTTCTGTGACTGAGAAAAGAGACAAGTTTGGGAAGACCCTGGCAGGGATTCGGGTGGTCACACAACCGCTGTGTGCGGGCGGTAAGCAGCACCTGTGGTGCTGACCCCACTGGTGCCGAAATGCACATATAGATATATGCTTGTACGCTATACATTGCACTGTTCGGTCTTACTTTTGTATTTTGGCAACCAAAGCTTCCCTTCGGTGGTGGCTTCTTCCCACCTCATTATCGAAAGGGAAATCTTGCCTAACCCCATCCTGGGCGGTGGTCACGACGGACGCGAGTCTGTCAGGGTGGGGAGCGATCTTTCTCCACCACAGGGCTCAGGGTACGTGGACTCAGTAAGAGTCCTCACTTCAGATCAATGTTCTGGAGATCAGGGCAGTGTATCTTGCCCTAAAAGCGTTCCAACAGTGGCTGGAAGGCAGGCAGATCCGAATTCAGTCGGACAACTCCACAGCGGTGGCTTACATCAACCACCAAGGTGGGACACGCAGTCGGCAAGCCTTCCAGGAAGTCCGGCGGATTCTGCTGTGGGTGGAAGCCACAGCACCCACCATATCCGCAGTTCACATCCCGAGCGTAGAAAACTGGGAAGCAGACTTTCTCAGTCACCAGGGCATGGATGCAGGGGAATGGTCCCTTCACCCGGACGTGTTTCAGGAGATCTGTTGCCGCTGGGGGATGCCGGACGTCGACCTAATGGCGTCTCAGCACAACAACAAGGTCCCGGCATTCATGGCGCGGTCTCACGATCACAGAGCTTTGGCGGCAGACGCCTTCGTTCAGGATTGGTCGCAGTTTCAACTCCCTTATGCGTTCCCACCTCTGGCACTGTTGCCCAGAGTGTTACGCAAGATCAGGTCCGACTGCCGCCGCGCCATCCTCGTCGCTCCAAAATGGCCAACGAGGTCGTGGTACCCGGATCTGTGGCATCTCACGGTAGGCCAACCGGGGGAACTATCAGACCGACCAGACTTGCTGTCTCAAGGGTCGTTTTTTCCTTCAGAATTCTGCGACCCTCAACCTGATGGAGTGGCCATTGAGTCCTGGATCCTAGCATCTGCAGGGTTATCTCAAGGGGTCATTACCACTATGAGACAGGCCAGAAAACACACATCTGCCAAGATCTACCACAGAACGTGGAAGATATTCTTATCTTGGTCCTCTGCTCAGGGAGTTTCTCCCTGGCCAATTGCCTTGCCTACTTTCTTTCCTTCCTGCAATTCGGTTGGAAAAAGGTTGTCGCTCGGTTCCCTTAACGGACAAATCTCAGCGCTCTCTGTATTTTTTTCAGAAGCGCCTAGCAAGACTACCTCAGGTACGCACGTTCCTGCAGGGGGTTTGCCGCTTAGTCCTTCCTTACAAACGACTGTTAGAACCCTGTGATTTGAACAGGGTGCTGATGGTTCTGCAGAAACCACCATTCGAGCCTATGAGGGATTTTTCTCTCTCACGCCTTTCGCAGAAAGTGGTTTTCCTAGGAGCAGTCACTTCACTTCGGAGAGTGTCTGTCGGGGCAGCATTGTCGTGCAAAGTCCCCTTCCCGGTGTCTCACCAGGTCAAGGGGTTCTGCGTCCGGTTCCGGAATTTCTCCCTAAGGTGGAATCCCCCCTTTCATCTCAATCAGGGTATCCGTACCCTCTGTTTGTCTTCATCCAGTTCACCAATGTGAAAAGGATTTGCACTTGATTAGATCTGGTGAGAGCACTCAGACTCTTCATCGATCGTACGGCGTCCCTGCGCCGCTCGGAAGCACTCTTGTCCTTGTCGCTAGCCAGCGTAAAGGGTTACAGGCTTCCAAATCAAGACTGGCTCGGTGGTTCAAGGAACCAATTCTCTAGCTTATCGTTCTGCTGGGCTTACGGTTCCCTCAGGGCTGAAGGTCCATTCTACCAGAGCGGTGGATGCGTCCTGGGCTTGAGGCACCAGGCTACGGCTCAGCTTGTGTGTCAGGCGGATACCTGGTCCAGCCTCCACACTTTCACGAAACACTGTCAGGTGCATACCTATGCTTCGGCGGATGCCAGCATAGGCAGACGAGTCCTTCAGGCGGCGGTTGCCCACCTGTAGAAAGGGGCCGTTTTACGGCTCTATTACGAGGTATTATTTTACCCACCCAGGGATTGCTTTTGGACATCCCAATTGTCTGGGTCTCCCAATAGAGCGACAAAGAAGAAGGGAATTTTGTTTACTTACCGTAAATTCCTTTTCTTCTAGCTCTAATTGGGAGACCCAGCACCCGCCCCTGTTTTTTTTGTATACACATGTTGTTCATGTTGAATGGTTTCAGTTCTCCGATATTCCTTCGGATTGAATTTGCTTAAACCAGTTTATTGGCTTTCCTCCTTCTTGCTTTTGCACTAAAACTGAGGAGCCCGTGATCCCACGGGGGGTGTATAGGCAGAAGGGGAGGGGCCTTACACTTTTAAGTGTAATACTTTGTGTGGCCTCCGGAGGCAGTAGCTATACACCCAATTGTCTGGGTCTCCCAATTAGAGCTAGAAGAAAAGGAATTTACGGTAAGTAAACAAAATTCCCTTCTTTTGAGATTTGTTACGAATAATCCGAACACAAATACTTACTAGTCAACCTTCACTAGTTACAACCTATTCTGTGGATAGATGACAACTTGTTTTCACTGGACCTCTTTAAACTTCCATCAATATCTGTGCTGAGAAAACGGTTTCATCCGATCATACCTTTGGTATTTGGAGGGTAACTTGTAAATGTATGGAGCATTATGTTCCAAACTTCTTCTACTATTAAAATGAATACACCATCTCATTGACTTTATTTACATGTTGTTTTTTGTGTCTAATTTCAAGTTATATTTTGTATTTTAGGAAAAACACCAGAGAATAAGAAAATTAAAGTTTCAACTCCAAACACATTCCCCAAGGCTAACAAGAAGGTGAGAAAATAAGTACAGTTGCCAAGAAGAGCATCTGCTGGCTGGGAAGTCAATCTATGCCTTTATATTAAAGGTTTAATTTTACCATGTATCTAGAAACCATTAATAAAATCCTGATCCTTTACAAAAGATGTTTGTATTGTGTTTCTTGAGACAACATGGCTTCTACGAGGAGCTGAATAGAACAGGTTGTGATTAATTATACAGGTCATTAACCATTCAAACCCTTCACGACTGATGACATATCTACTTTGATATGGGCTCACAGGCTGAACCAGCATATCATCTGGCACTCGACAGCTGATTTATCAGCTATTAAGTGCCAGTAACATCTGCGGGTGGATCTCCAATCCACCCACTGCTGTTAACCAGTTAAATGCTGCTGTCAAGTCACTGACAGCAGGATCTAACATGCGCTGACAGGAAGTGTATCACTGATCCCGCCCATCGGCGCCCCATCACATGATCGCAGGGCGTCGAGTTATCTTGAAAGCAGAGAGTCAGCTGACCCCACCCCCCTGTGCTTGTCATCACAATCCTCCTGTGGACATAGGCTACGAGTCAGCATTCATAGGCTATTGTGATTTCTGCTATACAGAGCAGTGCTGATGAAACAATGCATAGAGTAAAAAAATAATCAAAATGCCCGAATTACGTTTTTCATGGTTACCGCAACAATAAAAGGCGATCAAAACATCAGATCTCCCCCAAAATGGTATCCATAAAAATGTCGACTCGGTGTTCAAAAAAATAATCCCTCAGACAACCCCAGATCCCAAAGATTTAAAACGTTTGGATCTCGGAAGATGGCGACAAACAACTTTTTTTTTTTTTTTATATACAAATATCTGAAATTTTGTTTCACTAAGTAAAAAAAAAACCCCTAGGTTTGGTATCTACATACCCATACTGCCCTATGAAATCATATTGACAGGTCCGTTTTGCAATATAGTGAACGTGGTAAATTAAAAAAAAAAACCAAAACATAAAATGACACATTGTGGAATTGCACTTTTTCTTGCCACGTCACTGCACTTTGAATTTGTTCCCGTTTTCCAGTGCACCACATGGCATAATGAATGGTGTCCTTCAAAAGTACGACTTGTCCTGCAAGAAACAAGCCCCCATCATATCTGTTAAAAAAAAAAAAAAAAAAAGGTATGGCTCCTGGAAAAAGGGTAGGAAAAACTGAAAATTTGCCTGGGGATGAAGGGGTTAAGGAGCAGGGATGTTTAGGGTTTTTTTTTGCACTTTTTGTTTTTCCTTACCACTTTTCAAGAGCCATAACTTTCATTTTTTTTTCATCAACCTAGACATATGAGAGCTTTTTTATTTTGTCTAGGACTAGCTGTAGTTTTTAATGATGTAATTCATTCTGCAAATACGATGTACTGAAAAACTGGAGCAGTATTCAAAGTGGGGTGAAAAGTTGAAAATATGCAATTCCACCATTCGAACCCAATATGGCTTTTGTTTATCTGGCTTATTGTATGATAACAATGACCTGGAAAGCTAGTTCTCCAGGTCAGTGCAATTATTAGAGATTGCAGAATTGCATAAATTTATTTTCTGTTTACTAAAATCAAGAAATTCAGAATATTGTAACAAAGTTTTGTGTTGCCGTTTTCTAAGACCCATAACATTTTTTTCTTTTTATTGTATTGTCTGAAAGATTTGCTTTTTGTCCATGGCAGCTGATTTTTTGATCAATAGTTTGTGTACATATCAGAAAAAAAAAAAAAACAACCCTGGCTTTTTGGTTTTGAACGGTGTTTACCGTTGGGTTTAATTTAATTTCATATTTTGATAGTTTCGAATTTTATGGGTTCGGTAACACCAAATATACTTGTTTTATTATTTTTCTCCTCTTATTTTTAACAAAGTGTATTTTTTTTTCTTTTCTCAAATTGATTATTTTAACCTTTTTTTATTTGTGTATATTATTTTTGGTCCCTTAAGAGGACCTGAACTCTTATCATTTGAATGCTTGTACTATACTGCAAATACCACAGTACTGAAGCATAGAGTGAAATTTATGACTCTCAGCTTGTGACTGAGCTTCACAGAAGTACTGAAAGACTGCCATCGGCAGTAACCCATCTGTTCCTAACGATCGCATTACAGGAGGCAGATGAGAACACTGGGGGCACTTGATAGACAGGCATGCAACCTATTTAAATACCGCTGTCAGAGATTGATAGCGGCATCTAAATGGTTAACAGCCACAAACAAAGAAGCAATTTAAATACATTTAAGCTGATAACCGCAATAATTTGAAATTCGCTCTAGTCATGACTGTTGGAGACAATTGCTGGATATGTAACATAGCTGGCATGAGCGGCGTGTGGAGGGAGTTAAGCTCCTGTGTTCCCTCTATACTTGGTACCCCTTACCAGGATGTTAATTCATGTACTAAGGCAAGAAGGGGTTAATACTGCTTCGATTTACAGCCATTGCCCTAATTGTGTGTAGGCACTTCAAGACCTGTTAATGTGAGATGCATATTATATTGGGGCAGTACAATTCATTTTTAGATTTAGGATAACTTTAGACATTGAATTGAAAATGCATTGCTTTAGAAGAGGAATTAAAAATTGCTGAAAATTCCTACATTACTGGTAAGAATCCCTGCACAGTGGCGACTGCACATGTGGCTTTACCAATTAAAGAGAAGAAAAAAATATATTTATCTGCACATAAAATCACGAGTAGGCCTTCAATGACAAGCACGCATTACCTATGGAATCAGCGAGATAGAGGGCAAAATAATCTTTACGAACCCCTCGAATTTCCTTGTTCCTGAACCGTAAGAGATAATGCCAAACTTAAGTGGACTGGACAAGAACACACAACCTTCACACGATTCTCAGTAGAGCATATGGTTATTGTAGAAGTTTGGAGGCCGTGGATCGACACCATGTCACCTAGTCGTTTTCATGTTCAAAGGAGAAAAGATTGGTCATCTGCGAATTATCGCAATATTCATAGTGCGTATATGTATAGAATGTAAAATAAGATTTCATAAATTGGTATGATTTACGCTTCAAGCATTGTATCCATAAATACAATGCCTGAAAGGTGACCGGTTTAGCCAAATACAAGTTTCATTGAAAAGCATCTTTGCCATTTGTAATTAAACTTTTGCTTTTTGGATGTGATGCAGGAAGGTGGTAAAAATGTCCCGTTCCGAAGAGTAGTTGAAGAGGAGGTGGAAATTGATCCTCGGATGGCTAATAATTCATTTGAAGCAAAGGTATAATACAAATGTTTGTTTTCCTATTTGCAAGAATTCCAGCTTTTCTACTATTGCCTATCTGCGTTATGCAGGTTGTACGGTCTCACTACCACAATCCCGGTCCGCATGCCTTGTAATACTTCTGGCCTGGTCTACGCCACAATTAGAGAGGACCTTTCACTGGATTTGTTCATTTAAATGGCGTACTTCTTCCAACTTCTGCTGCTTCATTGGTTCTACAACAGGTTTTCGTTTTCTTTTGTGCCCCTCTATTCCAAACCTTTGCCCTTAATAAGAAGAGCATAGCTTTCCCGTCAAGCAACTGGGCATGTAGCAGAGAACTTCACTATAGGCGTTTGGGCAGCGGCAGGAGAAAAGGCAATCAAACATGGCTGCGCTTGCATAGACGTTTTGTGGTACGCACCCATTTGGGTAAAGAGAAAATTTGCACTATTATTACCAGGAGAATAACACTGGAACATAGGGGCACAGAAGTAAAAAATTGTTCCACAATCCAGGGCTGTGGAGTCGGTAAGCCAAACCTTCGACTCCGACTCCGACTCCTCAAATTCTCTTGCACCGACTCCGACTCCGGCTCCGACTCCGACTCCTACATATATTGCTTATAGTTAGGTGAAAAATTTATTGTAGTACATGAATATGTGTATGTGAACATCAGACATTTAATAATTTTTATGATACAATAATCAAGATATTTGGATAGAACATAAAATATATTTATTGGAATACAACTTTAGAACACAAAAAACTGTAATAAATTGTAAATATGTAATACACTATGTAATATACAGTAGATTACATATATATCTTGTGTGTGTATATACACTGTGTGTATATATATATATATATATATATATATATTACATATTTACAATTTATTAGTTTTTTGTGTTCTAAAGTTGTATTCCAATAAATATTTTATGTTCTATCCAAATATCTTGATTATTGTATCATAAAAACAATTAAATGTCTGATGTTCACATTGTACTACAATAAATGTTTCACTTAAATATAAGCATTATACTAAATGTTATTATTTAGTAAAATATTCAGCACATTCTGCATTGCACTCCTGTCCCCAATTTATTATATATTTTAGGAGTCGGAGTCGGTGCATTTTATACCGACTCCGACTCCACCAAAATGAGCTCCGAGTCCGACTCCGACTCCACGACTCCGACTCCGACTCCACAGCCCTGCCACAATCAGTGGAGATGCTGTTTTTTATTACAAATTTTGTGTATGGTTCTCTTTAAGAGCTGCTCTAGTGAATAATCTATATTTTTTAAAAAATATATTTCTACCCCAAAATGAGTGAAGTTGGAGGACGGGTCACATAAAGATGCACTATTTTGTGGATTATGATTACCAGGGTTGTTCAGAGATAGAAATTTCTGTTCCACAAATGCAGCCCATCTGTCCATGGACTATATCTGGTATTGCAGCTTATCATTTTTCAATTTAGGGGGGGAATCTGTTACCAATTTGCCAACAAATCTGAGAGCAGCACAACGTATCAGCAGACCCCCTGATTCCAGCTGTTCTTCACTTACTGGGCTGCTTAGTGTAGTTTTGATTTAAAATCACAGTTTAAGCAGCAGTAATTATCATTAGACTACTCGGCGTACTGCCAGGTAGTCCAGCATATACATGAGCTCCATCCAGTTGCTATGCATAATTATTCAGCAGCTTGTAGAAAATACATGCAGTGCAGTAGACGCTGGCAGTCATGGGGCTCATTTACCCTTGAATATTTAGCATCAATATCTGTCATTCAAAACTAGGAATGGGTCATAAACCAAAAACTGCAAGGAAAAGATTTGCAAATATTTTCTTTGGTCCTACGATTGGTTTTTGTCTATAAATACACAAGGAAATCCTGTCTAATATAAGTGTAAAAGCAGCGGTTTCACTGAGAAAACAAACACAAACCTCAATTTGAGGGGTATGTTAATAGACCTTTATACAAACCTTTTACTGTATTATTTTTACACTGTTTTTATTTATATTTTTTCCCCCTTTTTACAGAGAGGAGCAAATGGCGACTGGGGACAGAAAGCCAATAATGTTTTAAAATACACAAAGGGAAAATCTTTCCGACATGAAAAGACGAAGAAAAAGCGAGGCAGCTACTGTGGGGGCGCAATTTCCACATCTGTAAATTCTATTAAGTTTGATAGTGAATGAACTAAACGCTAAGTTTCAATGGACATAAAGAAATTATACTTTAATTTTTTTCTGGGCTCATGTTGCGTCCGTTCAACATTTTATTTTTTTATGGGACAAAGAATGTGACTTTCTTTAAAACATATTTTCTGTAAACACTGAAAACGTTTCCAGGCGAGCACCCAGATTTGCATTGAAAGTTGCTTTTAGGAAGGTTGTCTTCTGAAAGATGATGACCAGCAAACATAATCTATGTTCGAATGTAAAATCTGTTGCAGAAAATTCTGTTCCGGAAAGGGGAGATTTACTATATTTATATATTTGCAATTATTTGGCTTTTTTTTAACTTGTCCTCACTGCAGATTACCCAGTTCTAATTTAATTTCTTTGGTGTATTCTGATTTTGGAGAATTAATAAAACCTTTAACGTTTCAAGCCTATGGAATGAGTATAATTGTGGTGCATTGAATAGGAAAAACAAAATCTAGAGAATAAAATGTCTACAGTATTTAAAAGAGCAAGAGTCAGCCACACATGCACTGTATGATGGGCATCAACTTCAGGTATTTAACAGCTTCCCATCGCAGCATCACTGCCTTTACACATCCTACTGGAAGGTGACAATGCCCACTGGGTCATGAACAGGCAATGCATATTCACCCTGGGGCATCCATTACCTTACAGTGCCCACTACCTGCTGCTTTCACTGCTGCAGCACCAGGGAATGACATGCTGAGATCAGCAGCCATTGCCATATGTAAGGGATATGACAAACAGAGATCACACCCTCTGTGTCTATTCTGCTCCCTGCAACATGGTCGAGGGGAGCCAATTGTTGCTGCGATCTCAGACTTCCATAGATTAAACCCTAATACAGTTAGGGCCATATATATTTTTTTTAACGGTTTACTGAAACATATTCAAGTTATAGTTCTATTATGGACAGGACATAAAGTCCTAACTTTCTTTATCGTTCCTATGGGAGACCCAGACATTGGGTGTATAGCTTCTGCCTCCGGAGGACACACAAAGTACTACACTCAAAAGTGTAGCTCCTCTCTCTGAGCTTATACACCCCCTGGAGAACCAGATCTAGCCAGTTTATCGCTTTGTGTTCAGGAGGTCATACGTCCACACATGCATTCTCATCTGATTTTTCATTTTTGGAAAGAGTTTGAAGAAAAGCAGGTCCAAGCCTGGACCCCCGGCATGTCCCTTCTCACCCCACTGTGTCGGCGGTGCTGTTAAGGTTGATTCCCAGGCTGGAGCGTTACATGCCGTGCTCCTTCACCATCCCTCCGGGGCTCTGGCTTGAAGTGGGAGCCAGCACGGTTCTCCATGCTTGGCATGAGACCGGTCTCCATCCGCAGCCCTTCAGGATCCTGCTGGACCGGAGCACTCATCCCCAGGGACTGGGAACCCTGCGTCTCAGCAAGCTAAGTACCTGAGACGTTTATATATGGGGGTCCCTTGTACTTTATTGTTGTGGGAGAGTGTGCTGAGTGATTTTTATGACATTTCCGGCGGGTTCTCTAGCTGTCGCCTGAGAACCGCGCCGATGGTGCCTGCGAGCCGGCCGCACCGCTCAAATTTAGGCCCTGGCTTCGCCGGAGGCCTACTTTCGGTTTCACTGCCCTCGCATGTCATTCATGCAGAGGGACAGCGCGGCTCCGCCCAGCGGCCGTTCTACAAAGGGGAGAGACACTCCTCACTGAGTACATGTCTCCTCCCCTGTGAATATCTTTGGCCCTCCAGATCCCGCTCTGAGTGAGTCCCGCCCCCTCTCTTCACTCCGGTGGCCATTTTCTCAGCGTTTTTCCCTGCGATCACCACTGGTCTGCAGCATCCCTGCTGAGGTGCTTGGGAGTCCGGGCTTCGGGATCTGGAGGGCACACAAACCGCTCCAGCGGTCTGGTAAGCCACAACCTCTGGTTGTGGACCTTCTGTATATACTCTCTGGGGGTCATTCTGGCAGAGCCCTCACTCCAGCAGCATGTCACACACGAGGAGCAAGGCTCCAAAGCTGTTTTCAGTATGCACTGCATGTAGGCTTCTACTGCCGGAACCGAGCATCTATCCACATTGTGATGCCTGCTCTAACCTGATGATGCCTCAGCCTGAAATCGCACCCCCAGGGGTCTCTCAGGCTGCTCCGGCTCCTGTGGCTGAACCCCCGGCTTGGGTAGAATCCTTAACCAGGTCTATCTCCCAGTCTTTTGCTGACTCCATGGGACATCTGTCCAGGACTCTGCTGAGCATGCATCAGCCCCCGTCGCAGGGTGCCTCTGCTGCTAGGTCTCTCTCAGGACCGGAGCTCACAGAGGATTCATCATCTGGTCCCAGGCCCCGTCCTTCTAAAAAGAGACTCAGGGCTCCCTCTCCTTCGTCCCGCGGCTCGGTTTCAGAAGCTGACTCGCAGGATGAGGAGGATGCCTTTACTGGGGGCTCGGAGACTACCTCCATGTGCCCCATTGATCTGTCCGAAAGTGACTCGGATGTTAGTGAGTTGATTGCGTCCATTAATTCTGTACTGGATCTCAATCCGCCAGTATCAGAGGAACAACCTTCTGTGGCAGAAAAGCACCAGTTTACCTCGCCTAAGAGGACAAAGAGTGTGTTCTTTAACCACTCCAGTTTTCAGGCCGCTGTGACCAAGCCCAGGGCCTGCCCTGACAAACGCTTCCCAAAGCGTGGTTCTGATGACCGTTTTCCCTTTCCACCTGAGATGGTCAAGGAGTGGGCTCATTCACCAAAGGTAGACCCCCCGGTGTCTAGACTCTCAGCCCGGACCGTTGTATCAGTGGCTGATGGCACCTCGCTTAAGGATTCCACAGACCGCCAGGTTGACCTTCTGGCCAAATCTGTATTTGAGGTGGCAGGGGCCTCGTTCTCCCCGTCTTTTGCAGCAGTGTGGGCTCTCAAAGCCATCTCTGCTTCTCTGGAGGAGATGCATTCCCTCACTAAGGAATCTATGCCTGAGATGGTTGCCTTAACTTCCCAAGCTTCGGCTTTTTCATCCTTTGCCATGTCTGCCATGCTGGAGGCTTCTCACCGCACTGCGGTGGCTTCGGCTAATTCCCTCGCTATCCGCAGGATCTTGTGGCTTCGAGAGTGGAAGGCAGATGCTTCTTCTAAGAAGTACCTTGCGGGGCTCCCTTTTGCTGGGTCCCGGCTGTTCGGAGAACAGCTGGATGAAATTATTAAGGAAGCTACTGGCAGGAAGAGTACTTCCATGCCACAAACCAAAACCAGGAAACCTGTCCAGGGTAGGAATCAGTCGAGGTTTCGTTCCTTTCGTTCCTCCAACTGGTCGTCCTCTAAGCCCTCGGCCTCGTCCACTAACACTGCCAAGGACCAAAAATCCAGCTGGCGCACAAAAGCGCGTCCACAGAAGACCGCAGGTGCTGCTGCCACTAAGGCAGCCTCCTCTTGACTATCTGTCCGCGCCAGCAACGTCCTTAGTCGGTGGCAGGCTCTCCCACTTTGGCGACGTGTGGTTTCAACACATCTCCGATCAGTGGGTGCGGGATATCATCTCCCACGGCTACAGGATAGAATTCTCTTCCAGCCCGCCAAACAGATTTTTTCTGTCAACTCCCCCCTGCTCCAAGGCCCGCCGCCTTCTCTCAGGCCATGGCATCCCTGCAGGCCAACGGAGTAATTGTACCGGTTCCCGCCCGGGAACGGTTCAGAGGTTTCTACTCAAATCTCTTCCTAGTCCCCAAAAAGGACGGTTCCTTCCGGCCCATCCTAGATCTCAAGCTTCTCAACAAGTATGTTCAGGTGCGGCATTTTCGCATGGAGTCTCTGCGGTCAGTCATTGCATCAATGACCCAAGGGGATTTCCTGGCATCCATCGACATCAGAGATGCCTATCTGCATGTGCCAATTGCAGTTTCACACCAGCGTTGGCTACGTTTTGCAATCGGAGAGGAACATTTCCAATTCGTGGCTCTCCCCTTCGGGTTAGCCACGGCCCCTCGAGTATTCATCAAGGTCATGGCAGCAGTGGTTTCGGTTCTGCACCTACAGGGGTTGGCAGTGATTCCTTACCTGAATGACCTTCTAGTCAAGGCTTCATCCAGCGCAGACTGTCAGCGGAGTGTCTCGCTCACTCTTGCCACTCTAGCCCAATTCGGTTGGATTGTCAATCTTCCCAAATCCACTCTGACTCCGACCCAGAGTCTCACGTACCTAGGGATGCAGTTCGAGACTCTGCCGGCACTTGTGAAGTTGCCCTTAGTCAAACAGCAGTCCCTCCAACTGGCGGTCCACGCTCTGCTGAGGCCCCGCCGTTATTCCATCAGGCACCTGATGCAGGTGCTGGGTCAGATGGTGGCGTCAATGGAGGCTGTTACCTTTGCCCAGTTCCATCTGCGTTCACTGCAGCTGGACATTCTCCGCTGTTGGGACAAGCGGCCTTCCTCCTTGCACAGGTTGGTGGCTCTGTCGCCACAGACCAGGAGCTCTCTTCAGTGGTGGCTTCGGCCCCTCTCTCTGTCTCAGGGGCGCTCCTTCCTGACCCCGTCCTGGTTGATTCTCACCACGGATGCCAGTCTGTCCGGCTGGGGAGCGGTATGTCTCCACCACCGAGCGCAAGGCACTTGGACTCCGTCCGAGTCAGCCCTCTCGATCAATGTGCTGGAAACCAGAGCTGTGCTTCTAGCTCTCCTAGCCTTTCACCACCTGTTGGCGGGCAAGCACATCCGAGTCCAGTCAGACAACGCGACAGCGGTTGCCTACATCAATCACCAAGGCGGGACACGCAGCCGCCTGGCAATGTTGGAGGTACAACGCATCCTTCAATGGGCGGAGGACTCCAAGTCCACCATATCCGCAGTCCACATCCCAGGCGTGGAAAACTGGGAAGCAGATTATCTCATCCGTCAAACCGTGGACAGTGGCGAGTGGTCCCTGCATCCGGCAGTGTTTCAGTCAATCTGCCGCAAGTGGGGCACTCCGGATGTGGACCTAATGGCGTCCCGTCACAACAACAAGGTTCCGGTTTACGAGGCTCGCTCCCACGATCCTCAGGCCTTCGCCGCGGACGCTCTGATTCAAGACTGGTCCCAGTTTCGTCTGTCCTACGTGTTTCCCCCTCTAGCTCTCTTGCCCAGAGTTCTGCGCAAGATCAGAATGGAGGGCCGTCGAGTCATTCTCATTGCTCCGGACTG
Organism: Anomaloglossus baeobatrachus; assembly: GCF_048569485.1. Lineage (NCBI taxonomy): Eukaryota > Metazoa > Chordata > Amphibia > Anura > Aromobatidae > Anomaloglossus > Anomaloglossus baeobatrachus. The sequence goes on from NC_134357.1 coordinate 128,426,916, forward strand.
GCCAAGGCGAGCTTGGTACCCAGACCTGCTCCATCTGTCCGTAGAGGTGCCGTGGCATCTTCCAGACCGTCCAGACCTTCTCTCACAAGGTCCGTTTTTCCGCCAGAATTCTGCGGCTCTCAGATTGACGGCGTGGCTCTTGAGTCCTGGATCTTGACGGCTTCTGGTATCCCCCCTGAAGTCATCTCCACTATGACTCGGGCCCGTAAGTCTTCCTCTGCCAAGATCTATCACAGGACTTGGAAGATTTTCCTGTCCTGGTGTCGCTCTTCCGGCCATTCTCCTTGGCCTTTTTCCTTGCCGACCCTTCTGTCTTTTCTACAGTCCGGTCTGCAGCTGGGATTGTCCCTCAACTCTCTGAAGGGACAAGTCTCGGCTCTGTCAGTGCTGTTGCAGCGGCGTATCGCCCGGCTGGCTCAGGTCCGCACCTTCATGCAAGGTGCGTCTCACATCATTCCGCCTTACCGGCGGCCCTTGGATCCCTGGGACCTCAATTTGGTTCTCACGGCTTTGCATAAACCCCCCTTTGAACCTCTTAGGGAGGTTTCTTTGTTTCGTCTTTCACAGAAAGTGGTCTTTCTAGTGGCCATAACTTCCCTCAGGAGAGTCTCTGATTTAGCTGCGCTCTCTTCGGAGTCAAAAACAACACTTTTTTGGTTTTTCATCAAGACAAGGTAGTTCTCCGTCCGACTCCGGACTTTCTCCGTAAGGTGGTTTCTCCTTTCCACCTTAACCAGGACATTACCCTACCTTCCTTTTGTCCGGCTCCTGTTCATCGCTTTGAAAAAGCGTTGCATACTCTGGATCTGGTGCGGGCGCTCCGGATCTATGTGTCTCGCACTGCTGCTCTTAGGCGGTGCACCTCTCTTTTTGTGCTAACCACAGGTCGGCGTAAGGGCCTCTCTGCTTCTAAGCCGACCTTAGCCCGTTGGATCAGGTCCACCATTTCGGAGGACTACCTGTGTTCTCAGGTGCCTCCCCCGCCGGGGATCAAGGCACACTCGACCAGAGCTGTCGGTGCCTCTTGGGCTTTCAGGCACCAGGCTACGGCTCAGCAAGTCTGTCAGGCTGCCACTTGGACTAGCCTGCATACCTTTTCAAAGCACTACCAAGTGCATGCTCATGCTTCGGCAGATGCGAGCTTGGGCAGACGCATCCTTCAGGCGGCTGTCGCCCACTGGTGAAGTTAGGCTCCGCCTACTTCTCAGTTTTTCTGTTTATTCCCACCCTTGGACTGCTTTGAGACGTCCCAATGTCTGGGTCTCCCATAGGAACGATAAAGAAAAAGAGAATTTTGTTTACTTACCGTAAATTCTTTTTCTTATAGTTCCGTATTGGGAGACCCAGCTCCCTCCCTGTTGCCTGTTGGCAGTTTCTTGTTCCGCGTGTTATCACCGGCTGTTGTCGTAGACAGAGACTCCGGTTGTTCCGGTTCTTGCTCTGTTTTTACTTGTGGGTGGCTATTCTCCTTCAGCTTTTGCACTAAACTGGCTAGATCTGGTTCTCCAGGGGGTGTATAAGCTCAGAGGGAGGAGCTACACTTTTGGAGTGTAGTACTTTGTGTGTCCTCCGGAGGCAGAAGCTATACACCCAATGTCTGGGTCTCCCAATACGGAACTATAAGAAAAAGAATTTACGGTAAGTAAACAAAATTCTCTTTTTTAGCTTTCATTTGAGGGTATCCACATTACAATTTGAAGGGTTTAGGAGTTTCAGCTCCTTTTACATGTGCTACCCTGGTTTTAAAGGGCCAAAAAGTAATTGGACAATTGACTCAAAGGCTGTTTCATGTGCAGGTATGGGCAATTAATTTGTTATTTCATTCTCAATTAAGCACATAAAAGGCCTGGAGTTGATCTGGTGAAAGGGGCTCTCCATGCAGGTGAAACCAGCCATCCTTAGGCTATGTGCGCACTTACCGGATTTTGCCGCGGATTTTTCACGGATTTGCTGCATGTTTCGCTGCAGAAAATGTTCATAACATCTCTGCAGTGAATCACCAGCAAATCCTATGGAGAAAAAAAATCCTGTGCGCACTGGGCGGAATTTGACAGCTGCATGTTTTGCTGCGGGAATCCCGCAGCAAAAACAAGTGCATGTCACTTCTTTTCCGCACATCGCTGCGGGATTTCACTCCATTGACTCCAATGTAATCGTGAAATCCCGCAGGGAATAACGCAGGCAAATTCTGTGCGGTTCACTGCGTTTTCCTGCGTTATTTCCTGCGGTATTTCGCGGTTTACCTCCGGTAATGTACCACGCTTGTCTGCGGTTTTGCAGGGAAGTGATGTCATTACAGGAAGAGGAAGCCGTGCAGAGAGTAAACACACACACATCACAGACACAGAACACATCACAGGCATAGAACACATAGACACAGACACGTATAACACACATAGAAAGAAAACGGAAATATAGAAAACAAAGCACGTGGGCTCCGCTGCATATTCACCTTCCAGCCGAGGTAAGCACACAGCGGCGGCCCGGTATTCTCAGGCTGGGGAGGGAGAGGGGCAGGGGTAATGTCCCCCGCCTCACTCCCCCTCCGGCAGCCGAGAATATCAGCCGCAGCTGCCCCGGCACTGCCGCATACATTATGCGGCAGCACTGGGAGTGTCCTCGGCTCTTCCTGCCGCCGTGTAGCAGTGGCGGTCAGGGTAATATAACAAGGGGTTAATGGCAGTGGATCACCGCCATTAACCCCAGGCTTGATCATGGCAGCGTCTATGTGACAGCTGACATGATCAACCCGTAAGTAAAGTGAATAAAACACAGACACCGAAAAATCCTTTATTTTAAATAAAACCAACAAGCCTCGTTCACCATTTTATTAACCCCTCCCGAAACAAAGCTCCGGCGTAATCCACAGCTCCGACATAATCCACAGCTTTGGCTCCGGCGTCCTGCACTGCTGACATCCAGCCGCGACTGTCACAGACACAGCGCTGAATGCAGCAGACAGCAGAGGTAATTACCGGTCATTTCCCACGGCCGGTAATGTGAACTCACTGCCGACCGTGGGAAATGCAGCGATCTGTCCTCTATCTATCTATCATCTATCTATCCCTCTATCTATTCTTCTGTCTCTTTATCTATCTATCTATCTATCTATCTATCTACTATCTCAGAATTAAATGACTTTTTTTTTCTTCAATGTGCTTTATTGCATTGAATGCAATAAAGCACATCCCAACCCGCACGTGGCAATACCGCGAATAATACCGCGGTAAAACCGCGGCAAACCGCATGCGGTTTTCGGGTGCGGTTTCCCGCGGTTTTTTACTGCGGGTGCGGTAATCTTTGAGAGCATGCGGAATTTTCTCAAGAAAATTCCATTTCCCAGTGCGCACATAGCCTTAATCTGCGAAAACAAAAAAGCCACACAAGAAAATTGCTATAATATTAGGATTGGCTAAAGCACAGTTTGGTACATCCTGAGAGACTAAAGCACTGGTGACCTGTACAATGCAAAAATACCTGGATGCCCACAGAAGACAACAGTGGTGGATGATCGCAGAATAATTACCATGTTGTAGAGAAATCCCTTCACAACATCCAACCAAGTGACCAACAGTCTCCAGGGTATAGGTGTATCAATATCTAAGTCTACCATGAACAGAAGACTGCATGAAAGAAAATACAGAGGGTTCACTGCATGAGACAAGCCACTGATAAGCCTCAATAATAAGAAGGTTAGATTACACTTTCCTAAAAAAAAAAATCCTAAAAAACCAGCACAGTTCTGGAAGAACATTCTTTGGAGAGATGAAACAAAGATAAACCTCTACCAGAATAATGGTAACATGAATTTATGGTACAGCTCATGATCCAAAGCACACCACATCATCTGTAAAACACGACTGAGGCAGAGTGATGGCTTAGGCATGCATGGGCTGCTAGTGGCACTGGGGCCCTAGTGTGTATTGAGGATGTGACGTAGGAGAGACCTACTTTGTGCTCATGCAGCCAAACTGATTGGTCAGTGTTTCATAATACAGATGGACAATGACCCAAAATATAAAGCCAAAGCAACCCAAAGCAAAGAAGTGAAATAATCTTGAATGGCCAAGTCAATCACCAGATATCAACCCAATAGAGCTGCATTTCACTTGTTAAAGGCTAAACTTCAGACAGGCCCAAAAACAAACAGCACTGAAAACCGATGCAGAAAAAGGCCAGCAGAGCATTAACCTCTTCACGTCCTATTAAGGGACTTAACGACCAGGGACGTACCTGTACATCCCAAAAATGGCGGGGGCACAAGGGGGCTGTGCATGCGCAATCCCGACCAGTGACTCAGCTTAGTCACTGCCCCTGCAGCCAGGGATGGTGCCTGCGCCGTCCCTGGCTGGTTAACCCCCTAATTGCCGCGATCATTAACGATCGTGACACTTGGGGGATTAGGAGAGGGATCGCGCGCCCTCTTACCTCTGATCCGGACCCCTGCAATGTAATCGCAAGGACCTGATCATTGTTATGGTGACCCGAGGTCATCATGACTAGTGATGAGCGAGTACTAAAAAGCTCGGGTGCTCGAAGCTCGGGCCGAGCCTCCCAAGATACTCGTGTACTCGGCCCGAGCAACGAGCCCAATGTTATCCTATGGGAGACCCGAGTATTTTTGTGAAATGACCACCGGCAGCATGTAGAAACCCTAAAAATGTCACAAAAGTCTCAGAAGAGTGCTCAAATGACATGGCAACAGCATGGGGAAGACCCCTTGAAGCATTTATCACTCAAAAGTCACAGCTGTGAACAATTTTGTCCGCGTTTCACGCCATTTTTACGGACTCACCAGCAAACCTTCCAAAATGACCCCAAAATGATTTTTCATGGCAGAAATGTTAAGGGCACATACCCAATAGTGAGATAGAGCTGGTGTATGTTACTTTTTGAGATTAATACATGAAAGATTTTACGTGAAAACATTGTGTGGCACTCCGATGTCCCTGAGAAGAGACGTACATGAAGGCCTCTTGAGTCTAATGTGCCCATTTTGAGGAAGTGAGTCTTTGTAGTATTTTCCTTTTCCAGGGCAGTCCAAAATTGTGAGGTTCACCAATGCCCCTGCATAGAGACGTGCATGAGGGCCTGTAAACCTGAAGTGCCCATTGGAAGGAAGTGGGTGTATTATAGTATAGCCCTTTGGCAGGGCAGCCAAAAATTGGGAGGCTCCACGTTGTCCCTGGGTAGAGACGTGCATGAGGGCCTGTAAACCTGAAGTGCCCATTGGAAGGAAGTGGGTCTATTGTAGTATAGCCCTTAGGCAGGGCAGCCAAAAATTGGGAGGCTCCACGTTGTCCCTGGGTAGAGACGTGCATGAGGGCCTCAAAACATTAAGTGTCCATTGTCAGGAAGTGGGTGTATTATAGTATAGCCCTTAGGCAGGGCAGCCAAAAATTGGGAGGCTCCACGTTGTCCCTGGGTAGAGACGTGCATGAGGGCCTCAAAACATTAAGTGTCCATTGTCAGGAAGTGGGTGTATTATAGTATAGCCCTTAGGCAGGGCAGCCAAAAATTGGGAGGCTCCACGTTGTCCCTGGGTAGAGACGTGCATGAGGGCCTCAAAACATTAAGTGTCCATTGTCAGGAAGTGGGTGTATTATAGTATAGCCCTTAGGCAGGGCAGCCAAAAATTGGGAGGCTCCACGTTGTCCCTGGGTAGAGACGTGCATGAGGGCCTCAAAACATTAAGTGTCCATTGTCAGGAAGTGGGTGTATTATAGTATAGCCCTTAGGCAGGGCAGCCAAAAATTGGGAGGCTCCACGTTGTCCCTGGGTAGAGACGTGCATGAGGGCCTCAAAACATTAAGTGTCCGTTGTCAGGAAGTGGGTGTATTATAGTATAGCCCTTAGGCAGGGCAGCCAAAAATTGGGAGGCTCCACGTTGTCCCTGGGTAGAGACGTGCATGAGGGCCTCAAAACATTAAGTGTCCATTGTCAGGAAGTGGGTGTATTATAGTATAGCCCTTAGGCAGGGCAGCCAAAAATTGGGAGGCTCCACGTTGTCCCTGGGTAGAGACGTGCATGAGGGCCTCAAAACATTGTTCCCATTGCAAAGGAGCGGGTCTCCTGTCGTTGTAATGTCCATTCTGCAAAGAATGGGCGAAAAAATTTACCACTGGGGGTATACCTGAAACAAAGGCCTAAGTATTGCAATTTGTAACGGTCATCATGGTGGCGCATGAGGAGAAGGAGGAGCAGTCCAGCGATTATCCAAAGTCCAGAAGTGTGTACCCATGGGTGAGTGGAGGTACATGGCAAACTTTAAATTCCGCTCTCATTTGCTGGTGGTGTGGTGAAGTCTGGCCCAATCCAACCCTTGTTCATCTTGATCAGAGTCAGCCTGTCAGCATTTTCAGTTGACAGGCGGGTGCGTTTATCTGTAATGATTCCACCTGCGGCACTAAAAACACGCTCTGACAAAACGCTAGCAGCAGGGCAGGCCAGGACTTCCAAGGCGTAGAGAGCCAATTCATGCCACGTGTCCAGCTTGGATACCCAATAATTGTAAGGCACAGAGGAATGTCGGAGTACAGTTGTTCGATCTGCAAGGTACTCCTTCAGCATCTGGGCAAACTTAGGATTTCTTGTGGCACTACCCCGCACCTCAGGGGCTCTGGTACGTGAGGGGCTGAGAAAACTGTCCCACATCTTAAAGACTGTTCCCCTACCTCTGGCGGATTGGACTTGTGCCTCTCTCGGCTGTACGCCTCGGTTGTCCACTGATACCTGACCTATGCCGCTAGCGTTTTGTGAGGGGAATGCTTTGCCTACTTCCGTGACTATGGCCTTCCGGAACTGCTGCATTTTGGTTGACCTCTCCTCCACGGGAATAAGAGACAAAAAGTTCTCCTTGTAGCGTGGGTCTAACAGTGTTACCAACCAGTAATGATTGTCGGCCAAGATGTTCTTAACGCGAGGGTCACGAGACAGGCAGCTTACCATAAAGTCAGCCATGTGCGCCAGACTCTTAACAGCCAGGACTTCAGTAGCCTGACCAACAAGATGACTGAACATGCTGTCCTCCTCCTCCTCCTCCTCCTCCTCATCTACCCTGTCCTCTGGCCAGCCACGCTGAACCGAGGATATGACTGGTGTGCATGTCATATCCTAAATTTGGCCGGAGAGTTGCTCCATGTCTTCATCCTCCTCCTCGTCATAGTCCTCCACTGCACGTTGTGATGAGACGAGGCTGGGCTGTGTGTTATCACCCACACCCACTACTGTTTCTTGCTGCAACTCATCGCGCTCCGCCTGCAATGCATCATGTTTGTTTTTCAGCAGAGACCGTTTTAGAAGGCAGAGTAGCGGTATGGTGACGCTAATAATGGCGTCATCACCACTCACCATCTTGGTGGAGTCCTCAAAGTTTTGGAGGATGGTACATAGGTCTGACATCCATCTCCACTCCTCAGGTGTGATGTGTGGAATTTGAACCATTTCCCGACGGCTTAGGTGATGCAGGTACTCAACAACTGCCCTCTTCTGCTCACATATCCTGACCAACATGTGCAGAGTTGAATTCCAACGCGTGGGGACATCACACACCAGTCTGTGAGCCGGAAGATGCAAACTGCGCTGAAAGCCGGCAAGGCCGGCTGAAGCAGTAGGTGACTTTCGAAAATGTGCAGACAGGTGGCGAACTTTTACCAGCAGATCAGACAGCTCTGGGTATGACTTTACAAACCGCTGAACCACGAGGTTGAGCACATGGGCCACGCATGGAACATGTGTCAGCTGGCCTCGCCTCAAAGCCGCCACCAGGTTCCGGCCATTGTCACACACGACCTTTCCTGGCTTTAGGTTCAGAGGTGTGAGCCAGTGATCTGCCTGCTGTTTCAGAGCTGTCCACAGCTCTTCTGCATTGTGGGGTTTGTCACCTATGCAGATTAGCTTCAGCACAGCCTGTTGCCGCTTCGCCGAGGCAGTGCTGCAGTGCTTCCAGCTTGTGACTGGTGTGGAGGGTACAGTGGATGAGGATGCGCAGGAGGAGGCTGAAGAGCATGACATTCCGGAGCTGTAGAGTGTGGGTGAAACACTGACTGAGGTAGGGCCTGCAAACCTTGGTGTGGGAAGGACGTGTTCCGTCCCTCGCTCAGACTGGGTCCCAGCTTCCACAATATTAACCCAGTGTGCCGTCAAACAGATGTAGCGGCCTTGCCCACAAGCACTTGTCCACGTGTCTGTGGTTAGGTGGACCTTGGGTGAAACAGCGTTGTTCAGGGCACGTGTGATGTTTTGTGACACGTGGTTATGCAACGCGGGGACGGCACACCGGGAGAAATAGTGGCGGCTGGGGACCGAGTAACGTGGGACAGCTGCCGCCATCAGGTCACGGAATGCTTCTGTCTCCACCAGCCTAAAAGGCAACATTTCCAGCGCAAGCAGTCGCGAAATGTTAGCATTTAGAACTGTGGCATGTGGGGTGTTGGCAGTGTATTTGCGCCTGCGTTCAAAGGTTTGCTGAATGGATAACTGAACGCTGCGCTGGGACAAGGACGTGCTTGATGATGGTGTTCTTTCTGCGTAGGCAACTGCAGGTGCAGGAGTGGAGGAGGCTTGTTCGCAGGCAGCATGGACAGGGGATTGGCTCGCATGCACAACCAGCGAAGACGTAGCAGTGACATCAGCAAGCACTGCTCCTCGACTCTGTTGTACTTCCCACAAAGTCGGGTGCTTGGCTGACATGTGCCTGATCATGCTGGTGGTGGTCAGGCTGCTAGTTTTGGTACCCCTGCTGATGCTGGCACGGCAGGTGTTGCAAATGGCCTTTTTAGAATCATCTGGATCCAACTTAAAAAACTGCCAGACTCGGGAAGACCTAACATTTGTACAGGCACCTTGTGTCGTCGTGTTGTTCCGGGGAACGGTTGCCTGACTTCTGCCTGGGGCCACCACCCTGCTTCTTACTGCCTGTTGTGATGCTACGCCTCCCTCCCCCTGTGCACTGCTGTCCTCGCTCTGCATATCCTCCTGCCAGGTTGAGTCAGTTACTGGATCATCCACCACGTCGTCTTCCTCTTCCGCACCCTGCTCCTCCTCCTGACTTCCTGACAATTGTGTCTCATCATCGTCCACCACTTGTTGAGACACGTTGCCAACTTCGTGAGAACGTGGCTGCTCAAATATTTGGCCATCTGTACAGACGATCTCCTCATGACCCACTTCAATATGAGCTGGCGAGAGGCCAGAATGTGTGAATGGAAACGTGAACAGCTCTTCCGAGTGTCCAAGTGTGGGATCATTAATGTCCGAGGAGGACGTGTACTCAGCCTGGTGGTAGGAAGGAGGATCAGGTTCAGAAATGTGCGGTGCAGTATCACGGCTACTGACACTTGACCGTGTGGAAGACAGAGTGTTTGTGGTGGTGCCAATCTGACTGGAAGCATTATCTGCTATCCAACTAACAACCTGTTGACACTGGTCTTGGTTCAAGAGCGGTGTACTGCTGCGGTCCCCAAGAATTTGGGACAGGACGTGCGAGCGACTAGATGTGGCCCTTTGTTGTGGCGAAATTAGAGCTTGCCCACGACCTCGGCCTCTGCCTGCACCACCATCACGTCCACTTCCTTGTTCCTTGCCAATGCCCTTGCGCATTTTGCAATGCTGTGCTGACGTATATATTCACTACTTGTGCGTTATATCAAAGTTTGTGGAAATTGCACACAAGTGCACCTGTACGCTGCCACCGACAGGCACACACGTGCGGTTTTAAAAACCAAGCACGGACGCAATAAGAACCTAACAGGTTTTTTTGGGGAGCGACAATTACAGACAAGTCAGACACTATCTGGACTGTTTTAGACTGTGTACACCAGCCCCAGATATGATGAAGGCTGGTATACGGTCACCACTAGGAATGGCTATACATACCCTGCCTGCCTGCCTGCCTGTATACTGGTACAATAGTCCTGACAAGGACTCTTCTGGTCACTAGCCTGTATTCAGACCTGGCTATACCCTGCCTGTATATAGCAACAATAGTCCTGAGAAGGACTCTGCTACTGTACTCCGACCTGGCTATACCCTGCCTGCCTGTATACAACTAGAATAGTCCTGAGAAGGACTTTTGGTCACACTGTTTGCAGCCCTGCAACTGAAAAAGCTATAAAGGGCCGCAAAGCTTTCCCTGAATCAGCGACACTCTCCCTGCACTCACTGTCTGGATAGCTGTGAGCAGAGCACAGCGCGCCGGCCGGTATAAAGGCTCGGTCACGCTGTGCAGGCCGGCCAATCACTGCAATTCCACAACTAACAGGGCTGTGGCATTGCAGTGGTCTGCCAGCCAATCCCTGCATGAGGGCTGGCTCTCAAAAGAGCGCCAACATGCAGGGATGAAGACCACGAGTACAGCACGAGTATCGCGAGATTACTCGGTCCCCGCCGAGCAGCCCGAGTACAGCGATACTCGTGCGAGTACCGAGTAGTTACAAGCATGCTCGCTCATCACTAATCATGACAAACTGAGGGTCACCGGACTGCTGGGGGCCTACAGAGTGTCTGGTATCATGCCTGTAGCATGATCAGACACAGACTCTCACTGCAGAGCTGACAGCTGTGATGCCCTGCAGCAATCGAGCACTGCAGAACATTGCAGCTGCGATCAGAGCACTGTCGGGTGCATAAAGGGACTTAGTGGAAAAGTAAAAAAAAAAAATTAAAATAAACAAAAAAAGTCCACATTTAGTATTGCCACGTCCATAACAACCTGAGCTATAAAAGTGACTCTTGTTAACCCCTTCAGTGAACACAGTACAGAAAATCAACAAAGTAAAAACTAATAAACCACGATCAAAAAGTCATATAAAAATAAAAATGTTACCACTGAAAACTCCATCTTGTCCTGCAAAACCATAAGCTGCCGTACACCTCCTTTAGCCAAAAAATAAAGTTATAGCTCTCAGAATACAGCAATGCAAAACCTTTTTTTCTTTTTTTTTCTTATAAAATTGTTTTCATGGTGTAAAAGCGTCAAATAAAAAAAAAAAACTATGTAAATATAGTATTGCTGTAATCGTACCGACCTGAAGAATAAAGCTATCTTATCACTTTTATGGCCTGGTGAGCGGCGTAAAAAAAATCCCGAACTATTCCTGAATTGTGGTTTCTTCTAGATTCTGCCTAACAAAAAGTGAAATAGAATGTGATTAAAAATTATGTGACCAAAAATGGTACCAATAAAAACTCCAACTCATACCGCAAAAAACAAGCCCTCACATGACTGTGTCTGCAGAAAAATAAAAAAACTATAGCCACTAAAATCCGGTGATGCAAAAACCTTTGTTTTGTAAAAAGCGTTTTTTAATATGATAGTTGTCAAACCTAAAAAAAATTATAAACCTGGTATTGCTGTAATCGTTCTGACCAGAGGAATAAAGCCGCCTAATCACCTAAACCGTGAGGTGAATGGCTTAAGAAGAAAAAATAATAAAGCCAGTTCTTCAACTGCTGTTTGATTTGTTCATTCTGCCTCTAAAAGATCGGAGTACGGCGCAGCTGATATTGACCCTGCGCTCTATACTGAGTGCTTGCACTGGGATTAAGTTTAAGGGTGCGTGCGCACAATCAGGAATAGCAGCATCTTTTCGCTGCGTCCAAACCGCTGCGTTGTGTGCTACTAGCACAGTGGATGGATTGATAGAAATCCCATGCCCACTGCGCTTTTTTTCTCCGCAGCGTAAACTGACAAGCAGCACAGATTTCCTAGATGCAGCATGTCAATTTATGCTGTGGAGACACAAGTGTCCTCACCTGGGAAAACAGTCTGGTGCCTCATTAGTGAATGGATCCATCTTGGGTTTCATCTGAATCACGTATTTCGGAGATGTAGATAGAAACCCTGATGTAAGCGCTCAGCATAGAGCAGAAGATAAATGTGAACTGATCCAAAATATTCTGTACCAAAATTGTCACCAAATAGCATTCAACTCAACCCACAAAAACACAAGTCCCCATTCAGGTCCGTCATCGGCTAACGGAAATATAGGGAGCTTCCACATTACTGGTAGCACAAAAGCTCTTGCAAAACACTGACTCCCCCCTAAAAAAAAAAAATAAAAAAAAAAATAAAAAATTAGTAAAATCTGCGCTCCCAATCCAAATGCCCCCTTCCCTACTGAGCCCCACAATGTGCCTAAACCACTTAGTGTCCAGATGTCTGGCATTGTTGTAGTGAGGAGAGCCCGCAATGTACGGGATGCAGTTTTCCAGAAGCACAAGCTAGGCACAAGGGCTTATTTGTATTTTTTAATTGTGCAGCATTCACTGTGTTTGACACCATGGGTGTTTTCCAAAGACTAAATAATCACTACACCCGAAGATGAATTCCCACAGGGGTGTAATTTCCAAAATGTGGTAATTTGAGGGTTTTTTTTCCTTTTCTGCCACTTCGAGGCTCTGCAAATGGAGTCTGCAAACTATTCTAGGAAAATCTGTGCTCCAAATATCAAATGGCACTCCATCCCCTCCGAGCCCCATGGTGCGGCTAAACAGTACTGTACAGTCACATATGGGGTATTGCCACATTCAGAAGAAATTGTGTAACACATTATGGAGCCCTTTTGTTTTACCTATTCTGTTTGTGAAAATTGGAAATCTGGGGTTAAAACAACATTTTAGTGGTAAAAATGTAATTTTTTTTTGTTCACCGCCCATGATAGTATAACATTTTGTGACACACCTGTGGTGTCAATATTCTCACTGCACCTGTGGATGAATTCATTGATGGGTGCAGTTTGTAAAACTGGGGTCACTTGTGATGGGTTTCTGCGGTTCTGGCACCTCAGGGGCTCTGCAAATGTGACATGGCACCTGCAAACCATTCCAACTAAATCTGCACTCCAATATGGCACTCCTTCACTTCTTTATTACTGTGTCTCAAAAGTAGTTTTCTACCACATATGGGTACTTGCGTACTCAGAAATTGCACAACAAATTGTATGGTTCATTATCTCCCGTTACCTTAGTGAATTTGAAAAATTTGGTGTTAACGCAACATTTTTGTGGTTAAAATGTTTTTTTTCCGTTTTCACAGCTCAACGTTATAAAATTCTGTGAAGCCCCTGGGGGGTCATGGTGCTCAACAACCATATAGATAAATTCCCTGAGGGGTCTAGTTTCCAAAATGGGGTCACTTGTAGGGAGCTCCACTGTTTAGGCACCTCAAGGGGTCTCCAAACGCGACATGGCGTGTGCGAATGATTTCAGCCAATTTTTTTAGCCAAATGGCTCTCCCTCCTTTCCGAGCCCTGCCGCGTGCCCAAACAGTTGATTTCTACCACATTTGAGGTATCTGCGAACTCAGGAGAAATTGCACAATACATTTTATGGTGCATTTTTTCCTGATACCCTTGTGAAAAAAAGCTACCTGCTTCAAGCAACAATTTTGTGGTAGAAAAAAAAATTATATTTTCACGGCTCAACGTTATAAACTTCTGTGAAGCTCCTTGGGGGTTCCAGGTGCTCACCAAACATAAATTATTTGAGGGGTCTAGTTTCCAAAATGGGGTCACTTGTGGGGGAGTTCCATTATTTAGGCACCTTAGGAGGTCTCCAAATGCGATATGGCATCTGCTAATGATTCCAGCTAATTTTGCTTTCAAAAATTCGAATGGCGCTCCTTTCCTTCCGAGCCCCGCCGTGCACCCAAACAATTTCCACCACATTTGAGGTATCTGCGTACTCGGGACAAATTGCATAATATATTTTATGGTGCATTTTTTCCTGATACATTTTCTTTGTGAAAATGCAAATTTTTATGGCTAAAGTACCATTTTTGTGTAAAGTTAAATTTTCATTTTTTCCTTCCACATTGCTTTGGTTCATGTGAACACCCTAAAGGGGTGGATGTGGTTTTCAATACTTTGAGGGGTGCAGTTTTCAGAATGGTGTCACTTTTTGGTATTTCTGTCACCTAGGCCTCTCAACATCACTTCAAATGTGATGTGCTCCCTAAAAAATGGTTTAGTAAATTTTGTTGGAAAAATTAGAAATTGCTGATGATTTTTGAACTCTTCTAACTTCCTAACAAAAAAACATTTTGTTTCGAAAATTACGCTGATGTAAAGTAGACATGCGTAAAATGTTATTTAGTATCTACTTGTGTTCTATAACTCTCAGATTTATGGGCATAAAATTTCAACGTTTGAAAATTCTGAAATTCTCAAAATTTTCGCCAAATTTCCAAAATTTTCACAAAACGCTAAAAAATTTAGCCTAAATTTACAACTATCATGAAGAATAATATGTCATGAAAAAGCAACCTCAGAATCACCAGGATCTGTTGAAGTGTTCCAGAGTTATAACCTGTAAAAATGACACTAGTCAGAATTGTTAAAAATGGCCTGGTCAAAGGTTGTTTTAGTGGCTGGGGGTGTTGGTACGCTAATGATTAAGCGTCATTACTGGCCATCTGTCATAAGCGGTATCTGCCGCTGTGTGGTAGGTATTACCACACAGCGGTGAATACCGCTTATGACAGAGGGCCAGTAATGACATTTAATCATTAGCGTACCAACAGCTATCCCTGACTTGTGAAGCCAGAGCCAGATATCCTGTGCATTTGTTAATTTCATGTGCTAGTTACTGACGAAGATCATACATTGACCAAAACGTTTAACTGCCCTGAATATGAAATAACAAAAAAAATTCACGTTTTTCAATTTATCTGGGAGTGCCTCGTGCTTATTAACTCACTATATGGTTTGGAAACTTACGTGAGCACCCCATATGCGGAACTCTATAATTGTGGAAGTGCCTTATCCTATTGAACCCCTGGGAGCTCTGTCCGCTTCTGCTATTGTTAGACCCTCCAGTGACTTCTCACCGGTATGGTAGGTCCCAGCTGTGATCTTAGCACCCTTGCATTCCTTCCCCATATAGGTCTGCCTCTCCGTACAGATGCCCAGCACTTTTTTCGTCCCCACTGGGGGTGTATTCCATGGAGCAATCAAACTCTAGCTCCAATGCAGGATCAATCAGAAGGTTGAGACATATGGTAGAGAGTCTATTTACAGCAGTTGATTCTTCCCTTGGGCTTAGACCGATGGATCTCCTTCCTCGTAGTGAAGCAGGGTTCTTCAAAAGAGGTAAACACGTGGCTAAATCTTTTTGTTGATAATGGGGAATTTGCAGAGTTGCAACAGAGAGCCTGGGAACGTCCAGACAAACCTTTTTAGAATCCTAGTCTTAGGGAAGTACTGTACCCTTTCCTAGGGAAACTAGTGGCATCTTGGTCTATGCTACCTGTGGTAGATATGTGCATATCCTGCCTGTCTAGAAAAACTATCCTCCCTTCAGGTGAGGTGGTGGTGTTGAAGGATCCCAAAGATAGACCCATTGTGTCGGCCCCTAAGTCTAGTTTTGAGGTGGTGGGATCTGCCCTTTGTCCGACCTTCTTCACTACATGGGTTGGTGAGGCTGTTTAAGCTTGGGCTAAGCACCTGCATTGCGTTTTTTTGGCTGAGTCTCAGGAAGTGCAGTTAGCTGAGGTGGCAGATCAGATTGTGCATGTAGCTAAATATCTTTGTTCTGCGTCTCTTGGTACGGTGGAATGTTCTGCTCAGGCAGCAAGCAATTTTGTGGCTATCTACCGCATGTTATGGCTTAAGGTTTGTAGAGTTAATTTAGCTTCAAAGATTTCTTACAGTGTTGCCTTTTCAGGGGTCCCATCTTTTTGGAGACAAACTGGATAAAATTATTGCTGATGCAACATCTGGTAAAAGTGCTCTTTTTGCCTCAGGCTAGTGTCAGCCAGCCATTTTGGAAGCGTGGTACTCTGCAGCTTTGTCCCTTTTGTCACTATTCTGCTCCAGGGGTCTCAATCTGTCAGAGACCTCAAGCCTTCCAGGATTCTAAAAGACTCCATTTAGGCCAGTGTCTGCTGGGTGATAAGGCCTGTTTCCAGAGGCAACAAAAAGGGTTGTTGATTGATGGGCAGTCACCACTTAGGGATTCCTCCCGAGTGGGCTATCGCTTCCTCCTTTTTCAGAAGCTTGAGGGCAGTTAACAATCTTTGGGTTGGAGAGGTTATCTATCTCCTCAGGCTACAGAATAGAGTTCTCTTTCAATTCAACATGATCGGTTTTCAGGTCTCACATTGCACTCGGACCACTGTTAGTCATCCGATTGCAGTCCGATATATGCAGAGACAGGCAATGGAGAAGATGTGGAGATTAGTCTCTCCTTACCTGTGCTCCAATTCTCGCATGCGAGAGAATTGGAGCACAGTAGAAAGACCTTCTACTCACACATGCAGCAGAGTTTGAGCTAAGTGTCATTAGCATAGTCGCATCTGATGTGAGATCACGATTTTGGAACCCTCTGGCAGTCAAGGCAGATGCGCTAGGGATCCTCTGGTCCTTGTTCTTGCTGCAATACCTCTTTCCATTTCTAATTCTTCATCTTAGACTTCTCGTTAAGATCAGAGCAGAGGTGATTCCTGTAATTTTAGTGGTCCCAGATTGCTCCTATATGTCAAAAATGTGAGCGCCCCCATTCTCCATTAGAGCGCACTCTACATTGACTTCCTGGATGGTCAGTTACTGGGCTTCAGTTCTGCAGCTCTATAAAGTGGCTACCTGGGCATCAGTTAATACATTTTTAAAATTTTACAGGGTCCACACCTTTGCTTCAACAGATACAAGTTTGGGCAGGAAAATATTGCAGGCAGCTGTGGCTCAGATTGCCGCATGAGCCTCTCTTGCAAGTTCTGTGGTACTAACAGAATATTTACTTTTCTTTTTCACGCTGAGGGACAGCTTTTGGATTTCGCATGGTTCTGTGTCCCCCATTGAAGCATCCGAAAAGTGTAGATATTTGATACTACTGTGAAATCTTTCTTGTTACACTCAATTCTGGGACACAGCTCTCCCCCTTGGTTGCCAGTTGGACGTATGTTTTATGCTATCTTTCTCTTGATAACCTATTATATTTTTTCTCCTCTTAACTGTTTTCTCACAAAATGGAGGAGGCCGGTGACCAGCAGGTAAGGTTAGGAAACTGGATTTCAGCAAATACATTTTCATGTCTCTTGTTGCATTAGCAGTTGTCAGAACCACAACACCGTGTACAAATCTATAAAGTTTTATACAGCTATTGTCTTAAGGTATAGGACCTACAGTGGATACGGAAAGTATTCAGACCCCTTTAAATTTTTCACTTTGTTTCATTGCAGCCATTTGGTAAATTCAAAAAAGTTCATTTTTTTTCTCAATGTACGCTCTGCACCTCATCTTGACAGAAAAAAAACAGAAATGTGGAAACTTTTTCAAATTTATTAAACAAGAAAAACTGATATGACATGGTCATAAATATTCAGAGCCTTTGCTCAGTATTGAGTAGAAGCACCCTTTTGAGCTAATACAGCCATGAGTCTTCTTGGGAATGATGCAACAAGTTTTTCACACCTGGATTTGGAGATCCTCTGCCATTTTTCCTTGCAGATCCTTTCCAGTTCCGTCAGGTTGGAAGATGAACGTTGGTGGACAGCCATTTTCAGGTCTCTTCAGAGATGCTCAATTGGGTTTAGGTCAGGGCTCTGGCTGGGCCAGTCAAGAATAGTCACAGAGTTGTACTGAAGCCAATCCTTTGATATTTTAGCTGTTTGCTTAGGGTCAATGTCTGGTTGGAAGGTGATCCTTCGGCCAAGTCTAAGGTCCAGAGTACTCTGGAAGAGGTTTTCTTCCAGGATTTCCCTGTACTTGGCCGCATTCATCTTTCCTTCAATTGCAACCAGTCGTCCTGTCCCTGCAGCTGAAAAACACCCCTATAGCATGATGCTGCCACCACCATGTTTCACTGTTGGGACTGTATTGGGCAGGTGATAACCAGTGCCTGGTTTACTCCACACATACCGCTTAGAATTATCACCATAAAGTTCTATCTTCTTCTCATCAGACCACAGAATCTTATTTCTCATAGTTTGGGAGTCCTTCATGGGTTATTTTTGCAAACTCTATGCGGTCTTTCATATGTCTTGAACTGAGGAGAGGCTTCTGTCGGGCCACTCTGCCATAAAGGTCTGACTGGTGGAAGGCTGCAGTGCTAGTTGACTTTGAGGAACTTTATTCCATCTCCCTACTCCCTCTGGAGCTCAGCCACAGTGATTTTGGGGTTCTTCTTTACCTCTCTCACCAAGGCTCTTCTCCCTTGTCCTTGACTGTTCTCACCATTCTTCTTCTCTGCCTTTCTGATATTTTTCTTGGCCTGCCACTTCTGGGCTTAACAAGAACTGTACCTGTATTCTTCCATTTCCTTCCTATGTTCCTCACAGTGGAAACTGACAGTTTAAATCTCTGAGACAATTTTTTGTATCCTTACCCTGAACAACTATGTTGAATAATCTTTGTTTTCAGATCATTTGAGAGTTGTTTTGAGGAGCCCATGATGCCACTCTTCATAGGAGATTCAAATAGGAGAACAACTTGCAAGTGGCCACCTTAAATACCTTTTCTCATGATTGGATACACCTGCCTATGAAGTTCAAAGCTCAATGAGGTTACAAAACCAATTTAGTGCTTTAGTAAGTCAGTAAAAAGTAGTTAGGAGTGTTTAAATCAAGAAATTGATAAGGGTCAGATCAGTATCAGCAGATTCTTGACAATAATGTGCAAGAATCAGTGACGAAGTTGAAGTTACGAAGGGGATGGATATTTCAGCAAGACAATGATCCAAAACACCGCTCCAAATCTACTCAGGCATTCATACAGAGGAACAATTACAATGTTCTGGAATGGCCATCCCAGTCCCCAGACCTGAATATCATTGAAAATATGTGGGATGATTTGAAGCGTGCTGTCCATGCTCAGCGGCCATCAAACTTAACTGAACTGGAATTGTTTTGTAAACCGGAATGGTCAAATATACCTTCATCCAGGAACTCATTAAAAGCTAAAGGAAGCGACTAGAGGCTGTTATTTTCGCAAATGGAGGATCTACAAAATATTAATGTCACTTTTATGTTGAGGTGCCCATACTTTTGCACCGGTCAAATTTTGTTTAAATGCGGATTGCACATTTTCTGTTAGTACAATAAACCTCATTTCAATCCAGAAATATTACTCAGTCCATCAGTTATTAGATATATGAAACTGAAATAGCTGTTGCAAAAACCCAAATTGTTATAAAGAAAAAAAGGTTAACATTAATAGGGGTGCCCAAACTTTTTCATATGACTGTATGATTACTAGTACACATAGTCCTAGGTGTCCCCCAGGGAACTGATGCCTTTTACTCTGTTCCTCCTTTCTGTTTTTATATAGTACTTTTTGTATATGATTTTCATGTAAGCACTTGGCACTTTCATGTATATACATATTAAATAACTATTCAAGCAATAACTCCTTTTTCGACACATATTTATGCATTTCTTGAGTTGCTTGTTGTCAGAGATGGGCGTCATTTACCTTATCACTGCCATTGATTAACATGGATAAGCTATATTTCAATGATTTTTGAAAGTTTGGGACATCAAGTATGGCCCTGTGCGCATGCTACATTTTTTTGCACGGTGCTTCTTTTTTGCCTGCAGTTTTGGGTGCAGAAAAAAGAAGCAGGGTGTCAATTCTTTTTGCATTTTGTCCCTGCATTTCAGAAGACTGGCAGATCAATCCCCGGTATTTGGTCAGATGCTGATCCCCATATACAGTTCATGGGGACCAGAATTTGGAGCAAAGCAGTAGGAGCAAGAGCATTATACTCACCAATCACCGGGGTGGCTGTTACACTGCTCCCGCAGCCTACCATTCTTCTTCCCAGCTGCTCATTAAGGTCCAGTCACACTAAGCAACTTACCAGCGATCCCAACAACGATAGGGATCGCTGGTAAGTTGCTACGAGGTTGCTGGTGAGATGTCACACTGTGACGCTCCAGCGATCCCACCAGCAACCTGACCTGGCAGGGATCGCTGGAGCGTCGCTACACGAGTTGCTGGTGAGCTCACCAGCAACCAGTGTCCCAGCCCCCAGCGCCGCGTGGAAGATGCTGCGCTTGGTAACTTAGGTAAATATTTAGGTAAATATCGGGTAACCAACCCGATATTTACCTTGGTTACCACCGCACGGAGCTACACGTGCAGAGAGCAGCGCACACTGAGCGCTGGCTCCCTGCTCTCCTAGCTACAGCACACATCGGGTTAATTAACCCGATGTGTCCTGCAGCTACATGTGCACAGAGCAGGAGCCGGCACTGACAGTGAGAGCGGCGGAGGCTGGTAACAAAGGTAAATATCGGGTAACCAAGGACAGGGCTTCTTGGTTACCCGATGTTTACTGTGGTTACCAGCCTCCGGAGCAGCCGGCTCCTGCTGTCTGCACATTTAGTTGTTGCTGTCTCGCTGTCACACACAGCGATCTGTGCTTCACAGCGGGACAGCAACAACTAAAAAATGGCCCAGGACATTCAGCAACAACCAACGACCTCACAGCAGGGGCCAGGTTGTTGCTGGATGTCACACACAGCAACATCGCTAGCAACGTCACAAAAGTTGTTAGTTAGCAGCGATGTTGCTAGCGATGTTGCTTAGTGTGACGGGGCCTTTAGTCTATTGACCCCTTCTTTGAAGAAGCTATACGCGAAACACGCGTCCTTGGGGTCTGCGGCGGCAGCAGTGGTATAATTGTTTTAAAACTTGTCTGTTATCTGTTCATGGGAGTTGTCTTTTGTGAATGCACTTGCATGCTTTTGTCTTTGACAATAATCTCTCCCCTTTCCCCTATTTGGGTGATGCCTGTGAAGGATCTATGACTCCTGTTTACTTTTGTATTGTAAACTCCGTTTTTTTTCATCAATATATTTTTTTTTTCTCCGCCACTTAGGTTGTGCTATTGTGCCGCCACCGTGTCAGCAGCCGGGCTGCTCGGATCCGGATCCGCGGTGGCTCGAGGGGTGTCCGGACCCGGGGGTCGTGCAGCCACTCAAATGAAGGGGGTTATTTACAGGGGATGGTGTATTTATAGTTCGTGACACCACCCGTGGTGTGTGGTAAGGTGGAGTACCACTGCTGCAGCTGGGAGTACCCGGGGGAAATGGAGTGGGCAGCTAGGTGTTTAACCCCTCCACGGGTAGGGGGAATGCCCCGGGGCTCGGTGATTGTAAGGGAGTGCCGTTAAATGCAAGGGTGTTGGAAGGCAGGGAGCAAAGAACTCACGGTTGGTAGTCGTGGTGCTGGATGAGCTGCTGCTGCTTTGGAAGGCCAGTAAACACACAGACTGTAATTAAACCAAAAGTCCTGGAGTACCGCTGCCGCTGAGCTGGGGAGCCCGTCCAGGTGACCGTTCCCAATGATATTGCTTGGTGTGTTCCAGTCTAGTCCGACCTTCCGGGAGTTTCTACTACTCAGCCCCTCACACTCTGAGGGCTGCTGCCTCGCTGTCCTGGGAGCTCCAACTCCCCCAGCCTGCTCTCCCCCTGAGAGCTACTTGAGAGACACTACTCTCCTTGCTCCCCTGCCAACGACTGCCCAGTCACCTCCCACCAGTCTGCCTGACTCTTAGGTGGGCGGCCCTTTCTCCACTGGACCTACCCACTGGTGTGTGTGTGACTGAGATTTGCATGCTGGTGTTTGCAACATCATTGGGTGGCACCTGGAACCAAGGAGGAGATGGATACTGCACGGAAAGGAAAATTGTGCAATACCCTGTGATGACCTGATAGTCCAGGGGCATCTCTCTTTTGGGAATAGTGTTCATATGAATTTACTAAATAACTTATATTACAATCTACTCTATATAGCAGGGGTGGGGAACCTTTTTTCTGCCGGGGGCCATTTGGAAAATTCTACCAACCTTCGGGGGCCGCACAAAATTATCAACTTGAAAATTACCCTAATATATTTGGTCAAACAATTAACTCACTGACGGCTGGAGCTTCTACTCTTTGGTGCAGCTGTAATATTAGGCGATGCTGATCTTGTTGCTTTTCCAGGTTTAAGTTGTCTGGGACTGCTATATATACATCACAGGAGGGTATAGGGGCATATACACCACAGGGGAGGGTTGGGAGGAATATAGAACACTGGGGAGGCTGGGGGCATAGACATCACTGGGGGGTACATACATCATTGATGGGGAGCACAGACATAGCTGGGGGGGGCATAAACATTGCTGGGGAGTGCTGGGAGGAATATACATCACTAGGGAAGCAGCAGGGCATAGACGTCACTGGGGTACATACATCACTGGGGGCATATACACTTCACTGGGTTTCACAGACAAGACTGTGGGGCATAAACATTGCTGGGGTTATATACATAGCCGGGGGCAGACAGCCCTGGGGGATGCCGGGGGGGCACAGACAGCCCTGGGGGCACATAGAATGATGGGAGAGGCTGGAGACACAGACAAACCTGGGGGACGCAGGGGGCACAGATGGCACAGAGAAGGATGGGAGAGGCTGAAGGCACAGACAGACCTGGGAGAGGCTCGGGGCACAGAGATCACTGGGGACACTGGGGGGGGCACAGAGATCACTGGGGAGGGGCACAGAGATCACTGGGGAGACTGGGGGGGGCACAGAGATCACTGGGGAGACTGGGGGGGGGCACAGAGATCACTGGGGAGACTGGGGGGGCACAAAGATCACTGGGGAGACTGGGGGGGGCACAGAGATCACTGGGGAGACTGGGGGTGGCACAAAGATCACTGGGGAGGACACAGAGATCACTGGGGAGACTGGGGGGGGCAAAGAGATCACTGGGGAGACAGCACAGATCACTGGGGAGACAGCACAGATCACTGGGGAGACGGCACAGATAACTGGGGAGGGGGACACAGATCACTGGGGAGATGGCACAGATCACTGGGGAGGGGGGCACAGATCACTGGGGAGACAGCACAGATCACTGGGGAGGGGGGCACAGATCACTGGGGAGACTGCACAGATCACTGGGGAGACGGCACAGATGACTGGGGAGACGGCACAGATCACTGGGGAGACTGGGGGGGGCACAGATCACTGGGGAGGGGGGCACAGATCACTGGGGAGACTGGGGGGGGCACAGATCACTGGGGAGAAAGGAGGGGAGCAGAGCGCTGGGGGCACAGGCAGACCCGGGGGAGCTTGGAGGCAGTTAGAGAACTGGGGGTTTGGTTTGTGGTGTATACTCCTGTAGTGTTGTAGGTTCTATTAGTCTCATACATATTCACTGCTTCCCCTGCTCATCGTGGCTGTGATTGGTTGCAGTCAGATGCGCCCCACGCTGAATGACAGCTGTCTGACTGCAACCAAAACAAAAAGAAATGGGAAGACTGTGCGGGTATCTGTTCAAGGGACTTTATGTCCTTACTGGTAGAATGGGATGGAGAAAGGCTGAAGGAGTTTGAGGAAGAAATGGAGGAGCTAGAGCTGTTTATTAAAGAGATTTCAGAAGAGAGCTTAAAAAAGTTTAAAGAGGTGATTGAGGACTCATTAGTACATGGGAGAAGGAGATTAAGGAGAAAAAGATGAAGACGTTTCACAATACGTGGAAGATCAATTAAATAATAGAATGCATAGATGGAAATCTAATACTAGTAGATTTAGGCCTAGAACTAGAACCAAGATGAGATCTCATTCAAGATCTGTATCTTCAGTTTCCCAAACTTCCGGTTAAGAATCAATCCTTGGTGAAAGGCAAATTACAGGTGATAAATCTGTCTGACCACATATTAACTAGTGACCAGCTGGTCTTTTCACCTACACTTTCAATTATTTTTCAGCCTTGAAGGATCTCCACATTTTCTCCAGAAAACTATTATTAAGGACATTGCACACACATGGTACTGGACACCTGGAACAGAGGCATTAATGGCCCTTGAGGAACTATTGCAACAGAATAATCCTGAGCCACAATGTGGGTTTCCTCCTAGGATTATGCCCAAATCAACAAAATTTCCCCCTTTGTCTCTGTGTTCATATGTGGAGATTTTTACGATTAGTTGTGGATGATTTCCGTACTATCCCCATGTGGCGTGTACATGACAATTGCAATCAATGTCAAAGGAGGGCATTAAGATAGCTTCAAGGGCTCTCTGATGTTCAGACAAAAGCAGCCAACAAAGGGGGAAACATTGTTGTGTGGCCTAATCAAAAATTTGAGAGGGAGGTTGAGACATCTCCACGATAAAAATACCTATCGCAGATTGGATTTCAATCCACTACCCGCATTTGTGGCTCAACTGCAAAAGATCCTTACGAAAGCTTTTGAAGAGGGTATCATTACAAAAAAGTACTTGATGGCCTCATGTGAGATCCCCTAGGATCTCAACCTTCTATCTCCTCCCTAAGATCCACAAAGACCCCATTAACCCACCAGGGCGTCCAATTGTGTCTGGCATTGATAGCTTATGCGAACCAGGGTGCAGATTTATAGACTTTTATTTACCGCCGCTGGTAGAGAAATTGCCGTCATTTGTTAAGGATACAACAGACGTTTTTTGTGGATCCTGACACTTTGATTGTGTCTGCTGATGTAGAAGCCCTATACACGTGTATTTCACAGTGACGGTTTGCGAGCGGCCCGCTATTTTTTAATGGGTAGCGGTCGGGACAGCCTTCTCTGTGAGTTGATCATTGAGTTGCTCCACTATATCCCGTCTTACAATTTTTTTGTATTTAGGAATCGCTGCTGTCTCCAGACGCGTGGCACTGCCACGCCCACGCGCCCTCGTATGCTAATCTCTTTCTCGATTTTTGAGAGAGGGAGATATTTGGCGACGCGGGCCGCCTCCCATGTGCAGTGTTGGATGAGGTATATCGATGACATCCTTATACTTTGGCAGGGTACAGTGGAGAAAATCAGGTATTTTATGGATGCACTAAATCAGAATCCATTCAATATCAGACTTACCTTTAAGTTTGATGCTCAGAGGATGGATTTTCCATCTGTAAATGCACTCCTGCACGAATCCTCTTCTCACCATTCCAGTACGGTTAGGGCTGTCCCGATAGGACAATATCTACGTATGCAGCGGATCTGCTCTACCCCAGAAGCTTTTGAAAAACATGCTAATGATTTACAAACTCTGGTTCTTGAAAGGGGCTATAGCCGTTGCTGTGTGAAGCGTGGTTACAATAGGGCTTAAAATACACAAAGGCAACAGTTGCTGCACAGTAAGGCTATGTGCCCACGCTACAGGATTTACCGCGGATTTACCGCGGATTTTGCCACGGATTTACCGCGGATTTGCCGAAAATCTGCAGCAGCAGCACTTCCAAGCCATTTCAATGGCATTTTGGAAATGCTGTGCCCATGCTGCGGATTTTTCCGCGGCGGATTTGCCGCGGATTTTGATCCGGAAAAATCTGCAGCATGTCAATTGTTTGGTGCAGATTTGGTGCGGATTTTTGGCTTTGAATGGGGAAAAAAAAAAAAAATCCGCATCAAAATCCGCGGCAAATCCGCGGTAAATCCGCGGCAAATCCGCGGCAAATCCGCGGGTGCGGATTTGCCGCGAAAGTCGCGGATTTTCAGGCAAAAAAATCCGCAGGGACATTCTAGCGTGGGCACATAGCCTAAGGCTATGTGCCCACGCTACAGGATTTACCGCGGATTTACCGCGGATTTTGCCGCGGATTTACCGCGGATTTGCCGAAAATCTGCAGCAGCAGCACTTCCAAGCCATTTCAATGGCATTTTGGAAATGCTGTGCCCATGCTGCGGATTTTTCCGCGGCGGATTTGCCGCGGATTTTGATCCGGAAAAATCTGCAGCATGTCAATTGTTTGGTGCAGATTTGGTGCGGATTTTTGGCTTTGAATGGGGAAAAAAAAAAAAAAAATCCGCATCAAAATCCGCGGCAAATCCGCGGTAAATCCGCGGCCGCGAAAGTCGCGGATTTTCAGGCAAAAAAATC
The DNA here is from genome assembly GCF_048569485.1 of Anomaloglossus baeobatrachus. NCBI lineage: Eukaryota > Metazoa > Chordata > Amphibia > Anura > Aromobatidae > Anomaloglossus > Anomaloglossus baeobatrachus. The sequence goes on from NC_134357.1 coordinate 128,452,749, forward strand.
CGCAGGGACATTCTAGCGTGGGCACATAGCCTAAAGGGAGGAAAGATGATGACCAGAACACTATTAATTTATTGGGACCTTCACTGATCAGTGGGACACCATGAGGTCTATCCTGAAAAACACTGGCCTATTTTGCGTCCGATCCTGTTCTTGGGAAAAGTATCACTGGTAAGCCAGCTATGACACCCAGGAGATCGAAAAATCTAAAGGTCCTCCGGGTGCATAGTCATTATGCCCCTATTCTTGAGAACCCCTTTGGGGCCACTCGTTCCATTAGGGGATGTTATCCGTGCGGCCACTGTGCAGCCTGTAATAATATACGCAGGACTAGAGTGTTTATGGGCGTGGGTAGTGGGAAAAAATTCTCTATTAAGCATTATGTACCCTGTAGTACAAAATTTTTTATCTATCATGCGACTTGTGCATGTGACAGGATATATATTGGACTAACATCTCGAGAGTTCCGTACCCACGTGCGAGAACATATCCGCGATATTGAGGCTGCCAGAACTGAAAAAGATGATACAAAATTAAAAACCTTGCTAGCCCATTTTAAAAAAAAATCCACAATTGTGATCCACAGTCCCTGAAGTTTATAGGGATTGATGTTATTCACATGGGGATTCGTGGTGGCAATGTGAAAAAAATGCTTGCCCAGCAAGAGACACGATGGATTGTGACATTGGGCACAATGTCTCCTGCGGGACTTAATGAAACCCCTAGTTTTGCCCCCTTTTTGTGATTGATTTTTCTCCTTGATATTGGCCTTCTATGTCTCACCTTTGTATGCACCTTTTGCATGTTTTATTTGTTTTTAACTATATTTTATATTTCTTTTTACAGATGTATTTATGGCCATTCATTTTGGTCGGACCAATCAACATTTCCATCTTTCCGCCAGTGGCAGTGTGTACTTCGATTATCTCCAGATGCGTCTTCCAGGTTTTGGTCTTATAATTGTTCAGACTCACATTTATGTTTTTGAGGCATCTGTGTGATTTTCTGGAGTTTGTGCATACATGAAAGTTATTTATCTTTTGTATTTGAATGTCATTTTTTTCTGCATAATATGTATATTGTGGGAACTTCACATAATGTATTTACAATGTGGTTAGCATGTTTTGTATTTTCATAGGGTTTGTATATTCCCATATGCAGTGCATGTGGCTAATCTAAAAGCAATGGTGAAGTTTGCCATATGCATTTTCAATCTACATATTGCAGATATCTAATAGCATTACATATGAGCCCTGGTTCACTCCGGGGTGTCTCCCCGATGTCTGACTGCATGCGGTGACATATGAGTGAGAGGGATGGTGACGTGTCCCTCCTCCCACTCTACGCGCGGTGTTCGGACTAGGGTTGAGACGCAGGCAGAAGGACCTGTTGGTCTCAGAGTGCATGAGCACAATAGTGCACTTAGATTTGTCACATTATAACATGTGACCTAGTAGGCGGATCTATAATGGTCCTGTTTGTATTTGATTTGACCACATCATCATTGCCTTGTTTGAAGAAGCGGTACGCGAAACGCTTGTCCCCGGGCTGGGTGTCCTGCCTCCTTTACCTTGTTGGGTCACCAGTATATGTATGTATAATCATTATCTGGTTGATATTTATCCTACTTGTGTCTTTTTATATATTACTAGAAGGTGGCCCGATTCTACGCATCGGGTATTCTAGAATTTACGTATTGTGTAGTTAATGTATGATTTTTGTTATATATATATATATATATATAGATAGATAGATGTTGTTGTGTGTAGTTACCAAGTTTTTGTGTAGGGCGCTGTAGATGTTCTGGGTGTTGTCTGGGTATGGCGGGGGGTGAGAGCGGTGTTGTTTGTGTGTTGCGTTGTGTGTGTTGCGTTGTTTGTGGAGCGCTGTGTGTCTGTAGAGTTGTGTGTGTGTGTTGCGCGGTTTGTGTGGGTGTGGGGTGTGTGTGTTTTGGTGGGAGGTATGTTTTGTGCAATGTGTGTGTTGTGCGGCATGTGCGTATATTTGTGTGTGCCGCGGTGTTTGTGTGTTGGGTGTTGTGTGTGTGCGGCGTTGTCTGTGTGTGTGGGTGTCTGTGTAGGGTGGTGTTTGTGGTTCCCAGTGTGTGTGTGGTGTGTTGTGCAGTGCGTGTGTAGCGGTGTGTGTGTGTTTTGGGGGGAGGTGTGCACCCCCCATCGTGCTCCATCCCCCATGCTGCGCACCGCCCATCGTGCTCCATCCCCCATGCTGCGCACCCCCCATCGTGCTCCATCCCCCATGCTGCGCACCCCCCATCGTGCTCCATCCCCCATGCTGCGAACTCCCCATTGTGCTCCATCCCTCATGCTGCGCACTCCCCATCGTGCTCCATCCCTCATGTTGCGCATTCCCCATCGTGCTCCATCCCTCATGCTGCGCATTCCCCATCGTGCTCCATCCCCCATGCTGCGCACTCCCCATCGTGCTCCATCCCCCATGCTGCGCACTCCCCATCGTGCTCCATCCCCCATGCTGCGCACTCCCCATCGTGCTCCATCCCCCATGCTGCGCACTCCCCATCGTGCTCCATCCCCCATGCTGCGCACTCCCCATTGTGCTCCATCCCCCATGCTGCGCATTCCCCATCGTGCTCCATCCCCCATGCTGCGCACCCCCCATCGTGCTCCATCCCCCATGCTGCGCACCCCCCATCGTGCTCTATCCCCCATGCTGCGCACCCCCATCGTGCTCCATCCCCTATGCTGCACACTCCCCATCGTGCTCCATCCCCCATGCTGCGCACTCCCCATCGTGCTCCATCCCCCATGCTGCGCACTCCCCATCGTGCTCCATCCCCCATGCTGCGCACTCCCAAACGTGCTCCATCCCCCATGCTGCGCACTCCCCATCGTGCTCCATCCCCCATACTGCACACTCCTCATCGTGCTCCATCCCCCATGCTGCGCATTCCCCATCGTGCTCCATCCCCTATGCTGCACACTCCCCATCGTGCTCCATCCCCCATGCTGCGCACCCCCCATCGTGCTCCATCCCCCATGCTGTGCACTCCCCATCGTGCTCCATCCCCCATGCTGCGCACTCCCCATCGTGCTCCATTCCCCATGCTGCGCACTCCCCATCGTGCTCCATCCCCCATGCTGTGCACTCCCCATCGTGCTCCATCCCCCATGCTGCGCACTCCCCATCGTGCTCTATCCCCCATGCTGCGCACTCCCCATCGTGCTCCATCCCCCATGCTGCGCACTCCCCATCGTGCTCCATCCCCCATGCTGCGCACTCCCCATCGTGCTCCATCCCCCATGCTGCGCATTCCCCATCGTGCTCCATCCCCTATACTGCGCACTCCTCATCGTGCTCCATCCCCCATGCTGCGCATTCCCCATCGTGCTCCATCCCCTATGCTGCACACTCCCCATCGTGCTCTATCCCCCATGCTGCGCACTCCCCATCGTGCTCCATCCCCCATGCTGCGCACCCCCCATCATGCTCCATCCCCCATGCTGCGCACTCCCCATCGTGCTCCATCCCCCATGCTGTGCACCCCCCATCGTGCTCCACAGTCACACATCAGACAGTATACACGCACACATCTGATCGCATACACTCACACCCCACTTCTGCCTGTGCCCTCCGGTGGGAGGTCCCAGCAGCTGTGCTGCACGCCGTGCTCCTCTGCTTTCTACCGACACGCACACACCCGAGCGCATACACGCACACACCCGATCGCATACACGCACACACCCGATCGCATACACGCACACACACACTGACGATATCACACTTACGCGCTCACACACTCACAATATCCGGAGATACCACATGCTTCTGGCCATGTGATCCTCCGGCAGGTCCTGGAAGATCACTGCACGCACAGGATCGCTGCCGAGAAGCAAGCGATATCACGGGATGTTGTGTGTGGATGCGATCTGATGTGTGTGTGAGGTGTGTGTGAGAGTGAGTGTGATCTGATGTGTGTGTGAGGTGTGTGTGAGAGTGAGTGTGATCTGATGTGTGTGTGTGTTCTTATGTGTGTGCGTGTGTGTGTGTTCCGCCGCTGCAGGACCTTAATGCGCTCACCTGGGAGCCGCTGTACGTTGGTAACCATGCTAGACAATATTACATGGTTACCAGCGTACCCCGCCCCCCGCTCGCACGGGAGCCCACACCAGCGTACGCCGTCAACCCCAGCAATGCGAGAGTATGTGTCGGCTGGGTTGGCGGCGTATGCTGATGTGGACTCCCGGGGGTACAGCACTCACCTGGGACCCGGGTCTTCATGTCGTTTCGGGGAATGCGTGCAGGGGGCGGGGTCAGAGCGAGCGTGCAATGCGTGAGGGGGGCGGGGCGTAGCCGAGTTGCTAATGCGTGCAGGGTGCCGGGGCGAGAGGCCAATCCGTGTGGGGGGCGGAGCCTGGGCGAGCGGCCAATCCGTGCGGGGGTAGAGCCGAGGCGAACGGCCAGTCCGTGCGGGGGGGGCGGAGCCGAGGCGAGCGGCCAATCCGCTGTTTGTCACCGTAAGTACACAATTTTGGAGCAAGACAGACAGACAGACAGACAGACAGAATAAGGCAATTATATATATAGATGAACGCCACCCTTTACAACTTCTGAATGGTGGATTAATGGTTAACCCTGTTTCTTTGTGGGCTAATGTGCTATAGGTCATGGTAACTAATGATGTGAAACATGAGCCAATGGCTATAATAATGCAATTACTGCACACATTGCACACAACACTTTATTTAGAATGTCATCTTAGGCTAGTTTCACACATCCGGCTTTTTGCCGGATTCGGAGCACGTCAGTACAGTGGCAGCGCGACAAGCTCCGGTCACATGCTGTCATGTGACCTGAGCATGTGACCCGGAAGTTACAGCGCTGCCACTGTACTGTATACACTGTACTGGTATGCGCCGAAGCCGGATGTGTGAAACCAGCCTTATACAGCCTTTGAATAGTGGACTGATAGTTAACCCTATTTTTTTGTGGGCTAGTGTGCAATAAGGCATGGTAAATAATGATGTCAAACTTGAGTCAATATAATAAGGTAATTGCTGTATATATTGCACACGACACTTTATGGGTAATTTTGAATTGTTCTAGTTGATATTTATTCAAATTGTGCGCTATGTAAAGTATATTATGAACGCCACCTCATACAACCTTTAAATGGGGGGCTAATAGACAACTCTGTTTCCTTGTGGGCTAGTGTGCAATAAGGCATTGTAACTAATGATTAGTGTCAGAATAATTTGATTTATAAGCTTAATAATGATATGTTTAATCATGCTTTATTTCTATTAGTGTGAGCGTGATTCAACTAGTCACAAGTTCTATAATCAGCAGAAAGTGTTTTTTGCGGACTATGCAATCTATGTTGATAACTACAAGTCTACTTTGTCTTAGGGTACCGTCTCACTAAATGATGTACCAGTGATTCCGACCACGATACGACCTGGTCAGGATCGCTGGTACATCGTTACATGGTTGCTGGTGAGCTGTCAATCAGGCAGATCTCACCAGCGACCAGCGACTCTGCGCTTGGTAACCAGGGTGAATATCGGGTACCTAAGCAAAGCACTTTGCTTAGTTACCCGATATTTACCCTGGTTACCAGCGTACACCGCTTAGCGCTGGCTCCCTGCACACGTAGCCAGGGTACACATCGGGTTACTAAGCAAAGCGCTTTGCTTAGTTACCCGATATTTACCCTGGCTACGTGTGCAGGGAGCCAGCGCTAAGCGATGTACGCTGGTAACCAGGTTAAATATTGGGTAACCAAGCAAAGCACTTTGCTTAATTATCCGATATTTACCCTGCTTACCAGCGTACGCTGCTTACACAGAGTCGGTGCTCGTTGGTGTCCCGCCGTCAAACACGCCGATGTGTGTTGCACAGCGGGAGACAAACGAGCAAAAAATGAACCAGAACAGTGTGTAGCGATCAGCGATTTCACAGCAGGGGCCAGGTCGCTGCTTAGTGTCACACACAGAGAGATCGCTGATGAGGTCACTGGTACATCACAAAACCTGTGACTCAGCAGCGATCTCGCTATGTGAGAAGTACCCCTTAGAAATGCCAAGGTCATTTAAACATCTGTGTGAGGATATTTCCAAAGTTACGCATATGCAGTGCTTTTTTTGCGGCGGTACGTGCCGGTACGGCGTACCGGAAAATCTGAAGAGGGCCTCTGTCCACATGGCTAATTTGTAAACTATGCAAATTAGCCATGTGGAGCGGAGGCACAAGCCAGAGGCGTCTCTAGGGAGGAGCTGGCGGGGTGCTGTCGGGCTGCCTGAAGCGGCGGTGTGGAAGTCTGCCGGGGTGGGAGCCGCTATTCTCTGAGCGTGGCTGTCGCGCTGACAACCGCACTCATAGACTCTGCAGCGCGCGGCTTCCACTGCTCAATTGTCATTGTATCTGTCAGACGCGAGGATATTGAAGCACTGAAGCAGTGATCCCTGGCGTTGACTTCTGGGTCAGAGCGATGGCTGTCATGTGATCAGGTCAGCTGATCAGACTGCTGACCCGGAAGCCAGCGCCGCAGCGCAGAGGCGGCAGAGAAACGCTAATAAGTGCTCCACTGTGGCGCTGAAGAAGACACGGAGGAGGAACATTATGGGGTGAGAGGTGAGTATTTATGAAACAGTATGGGGGAGGGAACTATCTGTGGACACACTATGGGGGGGACAGAGGGTGGGGACTGGGAACCATCTGTGGACACACTTTGGGGGGACAGAGGGTGGGGAGGGGGCAATATCTATATTCACAGTAGGGGGGGGACTATCTGGACAGAGTATGGTGGGAAAAGACGATGGGGAGGGGGGAAGTATCTTTGGACACAGTATGAGGAGAGAGAGGATGAGGTTTCATGCATGGGGAGAGAGAGGATGAGGTTTCATGCATGGGGAGAGAGAGGAGGGGTGATGCATGGGGACAGAGAGGATGAGGGGTGATGCATGGGGACAGAGAGGATGAGGGGTGATGCATGGGGACAGAGAGGATGAGGGGTGATGCATGGGGACAGAGAGGATGAGGGGTGATGCATGGGGACAGAGAGGATGAGGGGTGGTGCATGGGGACAGAGAGGATGAGGGGTGATGCATGGGGACAGAGAGGATGAGGGGTGATGCATGGGGACAGAGAAGATGAGGGGCGATGCATGGGGACAGAGAGGATGTGGAGCAAACTGGAAAGAAATTTTGAGGACACAGAATAAAGAGTGACATGGTATGAGGAGCAAGTGGGCAGGATGGGGAGTGAGGTGGAAAAGTATATGGACACATAGGAGGTAGTGAGGAGACAGTAAGGGATGAGAAGAATGTGAGGGGCACAGAATAAAGACTGGGTAGTGGAGGGGGGTGGTATGGAGAGGTGGCAGAATGAGAGGACAGTGTGAGGTTATAGCAAGGAGGGGGAGTGTGAGGAAGGCACAGTATAAAGACTGGGCAGTATAAGGGGACACAGTGTAAATGACACTGTAAACAGTAGGCTCAGTTTGGAAAGAGAAGGAATATGTAGGCCATGTACCATAAGAGGGACAGTGTGGGTCATATTTTGCGCAGAGAATACTGTGAGGGGCCATTATTTATTTTGGGGCACAGCGTAGGGCAAATATTTTTAAATAGAAGTATTATAATCATTCTGCTACTTTTAGGGGCATCGTGTCGGGATGTGATGCAGAAGACCGGAGAAGATGGAAATCTGCAGAGACGAGATGTGAATGAGAAAAGTCATCATTGCATCAGGACAAGATGAAGAATAGAAAGAAATGACTAGAGACAACTTCATCTATAAAGGTACCTGAATGTAAATATTTATTTTTGATACTGACTATGTCTCATCATTAGGCCTCGGTCCCACTTGCGCATTGCTTCTGATGTGAGTGCAATGGGACCCCCACTGATCAGCTGATTATGATGCAGATGGCCGGAAATGCTTATTTCTGGATCTGCTCCGTCCTCTGATGGTGTCCGCGGCCGGGTACTGCACATCCACCTCATTGATTTTAATAGGAGACTGCTGCCACTATCAGAAGACCGAGCAGATCCAGAACTGAGCACTTCCGGCCACCTGCCACCACCGACACCTAGAGTAGGGAATTGGCGGGGTTGCCAGGTGCCGGACCCCGACCAGTCAGACATTGGTGAGCTATCCTGAGGAAAGGTCATTAATGTTAAAGTAGTGGACAATCTCTTTAATAAAGTCTTGTGCCGTCTGACAAATTAAGGATTACTATGTTTTTATTTATGTTCTTAGGAGCATTAAAGGGGTTGTCCAAATTTGTGATGAGCCTGCTGTCACCCCATGTGTCACTCTGTGACTGCAACCTTTTGAATTCTCTCAGTGTGCACACTGCACGCTGTCAGGATTCTCTGGTGCCGGCGGTGAGAGTGGGAGGTTATGAAGCTGCAAGTATGCGATTTACATAGATGTGGCCACGTGCTTAACAGACATGCTCAATGAAAATGAATTGACTGAGGCTAAACACATCAAATCAGAATGTGGCCACAAGTATACAACTCCCATACTTGATCATCCACTCTCTCCACTGGCACCAGCAAACCCCCCCCCCCCGGTCCTCGCTTCTGAGATGAGTAAAATATTTTTTTACAAAAAAAGCACTGCGCATATGTATGTAAAGGTCATCAGATGACAACTGCCTATAAACGCCGCTCTTGTCTGCATTGTTTGTCAGACAACTTTCTTATGTCTCCTTAGAAGCTTCGAAGTCTGAATAAACCCACTTGAGATGACTCCGAATCACTGAGTGTTCATTTTTCTAACATTTTGGTCCTTCGAGCTGGAAGTCAACATCCCTCCAGTGGATAAGGAAGCTGCCACCGTGCACGGGCCAGTCCGGGACTGGTGAGTAAGCCCTCCGTCCTGAATTGGACGTGAAACAGAGGCCAGGTTCTTTGACCATAGGAGGGTGACTGCTTCATAGAGCATTGAAGTGACCAGACTTATCTGACACAGTAGATATATATATATATAGATATATATATATATATATATATATATATATATATATATATATATATATGAGAAGGCAACAGGAATAAAAAAAAACCTCCGTGGAGCACGTTAATAATCCTAGGTTGAGTTCGAGGAGGAACTCAGGAAACGTTCACATCTTTTCTGTGTTTTGCATATAATTGATCTATCTTTATATCTCTTGCCTTCTGTATGCCTTTCATAATAATAATAACTAACCCTGCCGTTCAGCCTGCTTGTTTTGCTCTCTAGTAACTGCTGACGCTGATTTTCATCATCTGCCTAAAAATAGATTTAAGTTCATGTGATGTATTCCCGTTTTATCATTGAAACTGTTTCACTTTGAATGCTTCATAGAATATCTATGTTTAAGAAAGTGCCCTTCTGAAATTACAGTGTTAAAGTATGTAGATTGATTTCAGATGAATAGCACATCCTGCCATAACACCTTAAGGCTATGTGCCCACGTGGAAAGTGTCCTGCAGATATATCCGCAGGACATTCCGCAGGAGCTCCCAGAAAACCGCAGCACAACTTTGTCTGTTTTAATGCTGCGGTTGTATTGCGGAATGTCCTGCGGATATGCTGCGGTCATTCTGCAGTGAAGAATACAGTACCATGGCTTCGGCACTGCATTCTCAATGCAGAACAAGTGCTGGAGTGATCGGGGAGTTCATACTTACCTCCATCACGCAGCACTTCACTTTCCGGCCGTGTCTGTCTGCACTTTGCAGGAGAAGGTGGGCGGGCCTGAACTAGCTTTGTCTGTCACATGACCGGATCTCGTGCAGGCCCCTCCCACCTCCTGCTGCCCGCTCCTGGCTCCACCGCGCTCCTCTGCACCAGAGGAAGTGACTCCGGTGTCTTCAGTCAAGGCAGGTAAGTATAAGATCGTGCGGAAAAATCTGCAGGAATAATTGAAATGCTGCAGATTTCTCAGTAGGGAAATCCGCATTATTTTCGCTGTGGGAAAAACGCAGCATGGACACGGCACTCCCCAAATGTCATAGAAATGGCTGGGGACTCACTGTACTGCGGATTTTTGAGAAATCCGAGGAATTTCCGCAAAAGAAAATAGAGGCAAATTCTGCAAATTTTCCACAGCGTGGGCACATAGCCTAAGGTGGGTTAACATTGATTGTACTGAAGGTTTTACTTTGGTATTGATCCTTATATTTCCTTTTACTGTCTTTTTATCATATAGATTATATAGGGGTCAAAAGTGGGGATATACCGTATATATAATAAGTAAAGGTAGATTGCCAGGAGAGTTGTGAATGATTTATAAATATAGAAGATGACTGATATGAGTCTCTTTGAATGAATTGAATGACTGTATGGGAGAATAAAGGATTGAAATAAAATCCTGAGTGGATAAGGGAGTCCGATTATGGTAGGTGTGATCCCTGGTCAACTGGCACCAGAGATAAAGCATAGGAATATTACAAAAGTGAAGCATAGTCACACGTGTGAGAAAGAGAAGCTGAAACGAAATATTCTGTTATTATTGTGAGGCAATAACGTAACTAATATTTGGGGAGGTTACAAGTGCAAAAGTTGTGCTGATTGGTCTGCAGATTGTGTGTGTGATCTGTGTGATCTGTATGTATCAGACAAAGAGTAAATGGGAATGGTGCTTAAGATCATGGTGCTTACATTTTGATCGCCTGTTATCACATCTTGCGCAAAATATGCAGCGCACAAAACCGTAATTTTGGCATTTGGAATTTGTTTTGCTGCTTCGCCATATACCGATCAGATTGACTGATTTTATATTTTGATAGATCGGGCATTTCTGAATGCGGTGATACCGAATGTGTGTATATATATATATATATACTAGAAGGTGGCCCGATTCTACGCATCGGGTATTCTAGAATTTACGTATTGTGTAGTTCATGTATGATTTTTGTTATATATATATATAGATGTTGTTGTGTGTAGTTACCAAGTGTTTGTGTAGGGCGCTGTACATGTTCTGGGTGTGGCGGGGGGTGAGAGCGGTGTTGTATGTGTGTTGCGTGTGTTGCGTTGTTTGTGGAGCGCTGTGTGTCTGTAGCGTTGTGTGTGTGTGTGTTGTGCGGTTTGTGTGTGTGTGGTGTGTTTTGGGGGGAGGTATGTTTTGAGCAATGTGTGTGTTGTGCAGTATGTGCGTATATTTGTGTGTGCTGCGGTGTTTGTGTGTTGGGTGTTGTGTGTGTGCAGCGTTGTCTGTGTGTGTGGGTGTCTGTGTAGGGCGTTGTTTGCGGTTCCCAGTGTGTGTGTGTTGTGCAGTGCGCGTGTGTGTGTGTTGGGGGAGGTGTGCACCTTCCATCGTGCTCCATCCCCCATGCTGCGCACCCCCCATCGTGCTCCATCCCCCATGCAGTGCACTCCCAAACATGCTCCATCCGCCATGCTGCGCACTCCCCATCGTGCTCTATCCGCCATGCTGCGCACTCCCAAACGTGCTCCATCCCCCATGCTGCGCACCCCCCATCGTGCTCCATCCCCCATGCAGCGCACTCCCCATCGTGCTGCATCCCCCATGCTGCGCATTCCCAAACGTGCTGCATCCGCCATGCTGCGCACTCCCAAACGTGGTCCATCCGCCATGCTGCGCACTCCCAAACGTGCTCCATCCGCCATACTGCGCACTCCCCATCGTGCTGCATCCCCCATGCTGCGCACTCCCAAACGTGCTCCATCCGCCATGCTGCGCACTCCCCATCGTGCTCTATCCGCCATGCTGCACACTCCCAAACGTGCTCCATCCGCCATGCTGCGCACTCCCAAACGTGCTCCATCCGCCATGCTGCGCACCCCCCATCATGCTCCATCCGCCATGCTGCGCACTCCCAAACGTGCTCCACCCGCCATGCTGCGCACTCCCAAACGTGCTCCTTCCGCCATGCTGCGCACTCCCAAACGTGCTCCATCCGCCATGCTGCGCACTCCCAAACGTGGTCCATCCGTTAAGCTGCACACTCCCAAACGTGCTCCATCCGCCATGCTGCGCACTCCTAAACGTGCTCTATCCGCCATACTGCGCACTCCTAAACGTGCTCCATCCGCCATACTGCGCACTCCCCATCGTGCACCATCCGGCATGCTGCGCATTCCCAAACGTGCTCCATCCGCCATGCTGCGCACTCCCAAACGTGCTCCATCCGTCATGCTGCGCACTCCCAAACGTGGTCCATCCGCCATGCTGCGCACTCCCAAACGTGGTCCATCCGCCATGCTGCGCACTCCAAAACGTGGTCCATCCGCTATGCTGCGCACTCCCAAACGTGGTCCATCCGCCATGCTGCGCACTCCCAAACGTGCTCCATCCGCCATGCTGCGCACTCCCAAACGTGCTCCATCCGCCATGCTGCGCACTCCCAAACGTGCTCCATCCGCCATGCTGCTCACTCCCAAACGTGGTCCATCCGCCATGCTGCGCACTGCCAAACGTGCTCCATCCTCCATGCTGCGCACTCCCAAACGTGGTCCATCCGCCATGCTGCGCACTCCCAAACGTGCTCCATCCCCCATGCTGCGCACTCCCCATCGTGCTCCATCCCCCATGCTGCGCACCCCCCATCGTGCTCCATTCCCCATGCTGCACCAGTATCAGCCTCTCTGCCCGCAGCATCAGCCTCTCTGCCCGCAGCATCAGCCTCTCTCCTTCTAGCCTCCCCCAGCATCAGCCTCTCTCCTTCCAGCCTCCTCCAGCATCAGCCTCCCTCTCCCAGCCTTCCCCAGGATCAGCCTCTCTCCTCCCAGCCTCCGTCCTCCCAGCCTTCCCCAGCATCAGCCTCCCCCAGCATCAGCCTCTCTCCTTCCAGCCTCTCCCAGCATCACCCTCTCTCCTTCCAGCATCCCCCAGCATCAGCGTCCCTCTCCCAGCCTTCCCCAGGATCAGCGTCTCTCCTCCCAGCCTCCGTCCTCCCAGCCTTCCCCAGCATCAGCTTTCCCCTCCCAGCCTCCCTCAGCATCAGCCTTCCCCAGCATCAGCCTCTCTCCTCCCAGCCTCAGCCTCTCTCCTTCCAGCCTTCCCCAGCATCAGCCTCTCTCCTCCCAGCCTCAGCCTCTCTCCTTCCAGCCTCCCTCAGCATCAGCCTCCCCTTCCCAGCCTTCCCCAGGTTCAGCCTCTCTCCTCCCAGCCTCCTTCAGCATTAGCCTTCCCCTCCCAGTCTCCCCCAGCATCAGCCTCCCCCTCCCAGCCTTCCCCAAGATCAGCCTCTCTGCTCCCAGCCTCCTCCAGCACGCCGTGCTCCTCTGCCGACACTCACCCACACCCGATCGCATACACTCACACACACAACCGATCGCATACACTCACCCACACCCGATCGCATACACTCACACACACCCGATCGCATACACTCACACACACCCGATCGCATACACTCACACACACCCGATCGCATACACTCACACACACAACCGATCGCATACACTCACAGACACCCGATCGCATACACTCACACACACCCGATCGCATACACTCACACACACCCGATCGCATACACTCACACACACAGACACTGACGAAATCGCACATACGCGCTGATACTCACAACATCCGGAGATATCACATGCTTCTGGCCATGTGATCCTCCGTCAGGTCCTGGAAGCTCACAGCACAGTATCGCCGCCGAGAAGCAAGCGATATCCCAGGATGTTGTGAGTATGTGGATGCGATGTGATGTGTGTGTGAGGTGTGTGTGAGGGTGAGTGTGATCTGATGTGTGTATGTGTGTGCTGTTATGTGTCTGTATTTTCCGCCGCTGCAGGACCTTGATGTGTGGATGCGATGTGATGTGTGTGTGAGGTGTGTGTGAGAGTGAGTGGGAGCCGGTGTACACTGGTAACTATGATACACATCGGGTAACTAAGGGACCTTAGTTACCCGATGTGTATAATGGTTACCAGCTTTCACGGCCTCCGTCAAGATCCCAGCATCGCAAGGTTATGTCTGGCGCTGCTGGGATCCTGACGGAGCCGGTGTAGAAGCAAGCGATATCCCAGGATGTTGTGATGTGTGAGGTGTGTGTGAGGTGTGTGTGAGAGTGAGTGTGATGTGTGTGTACTCACCTGGGAATCGGAGCTCCGTGTCAGTTGGGCCAGAGCGAGCGTGCATTGCGTGAGGGGGGCGGGGCCTGCAGAGAGCCGGGGCGAGAGGCCAATCCGTGTGGGGGGGCGGGGCCATGGCGAGCCCAGCGGCCAATCAGCTTTGTGTCACCGTAAGGACACAATGTCACCGGAAGGACACAATTTTGAAGCATGACAGACAGACAGACAGACAGAATAAGGCAATTATATATATAGATATATATATATATATATATATATACACAGTCATATGAAAACGTTTGGGCACCCCCATTAATGTTAACCTTTTTTCTTTATAACAATTTGGGTTTTTGCAACAGCTATTTGAGTTTCATATATCTAATAACTGATGGACTCAGTAACATTTCTGGATTGAAATGAGGTTTATTGTAGTTACAGAAAATGTGCAATCCGCATTTAAACAAAATTTGACAGGTGCAAAAGTATGGGCACCTCAACATAAAAGTGACATTAATATTTTGTAGATCCTCCTTTTGCAAAATTAACAGCCTCTAGTCGCTTCCTGTAGCTTTTAATGAGTTCCTGGATGAAGGTATATTTGACCATTCCTGTTTACAAAACAATTCCAGTTCAGTTAAGTTTGATGGTCGCCGAGCATGGACAGCCGCTTCACATCATCCCATAGATGTTCAATGATATTCAGGTCTGGGGACTGGGATGGACATTCCAGAACATTGTAATTGTTCCTCTGCATGAATGCCTGAGTAGATTTGGAGCGTTTTTTTGGATCATTTTCTTGCTGAAATATCCATCCCCTTCGTAACTTCAACTTCGTCACTGATTCTTGCACATTATTGTCAAGAATTTGCTGATACTGAGTTGAATCCATGCGACCCTCAACTTTAACAAGATTCCCGGTGCCGGCATTGGCCACACAGCCCCAAAGCATGATGGAACCTCCACCAAATTTTACTGTGGGTAGCAAGTGCTTTTCTTGGAATGCCGTGTTTTTTTGCCTCCATGCATAACGCCTTTTTGTATGACCAAACAACTCAATCTTTGTTTCATCAGTCCACAGGACCTTCTTCCAAAATGTAACTGGCTTGTCCAAATGTGCTTTTGCATACCTCAGGCGACTCTGTTTGTGGCGTGCTTGCAGAAACAGCTTCTTTCGCATCACTCTCCCATACAGATTCTCCTTGTGCAAAGTGCGCTGTATTGTTGACCGATGCACAGTGACACCATCTGCAGCAAGATGATGCTGCAGGTCTTTGGAGGTGGTCTGTGGATTGTCCTTGACTGTTCTCACCATTCTTCTTCTCTGCCTTTCTGATATTTTTCTTGGCCTGCCACTTCTGGGCTTAACAAGAACTGCACCTGTGTTCTTCCATTTCCTTACTATGTTCCTCCCAGTGGAAACTGACAGTTTAAATCTCTGAGACAACTTTTTGTATCCTTCCCCTGAACAACTATGTTGAATAATCTTTGTTTTCAGATCATTTGAGAATTGTTTTGAGGAGCCCATGATGCCACTCTTCATAGGAGATCAAATAGGAGAACAACTTGCAAGTGGCCACCTTAAATACATTTTCTCATGATTGGATACACCTGCCTCTGAAGTTCAAAGCTCAATGAGGTTACAAAACCAATTTAGTGCTTTAGTAAGTCAGTAAAAAGTAGCTAGGAGTGTTCAATTCAAGAAATTGATAAGGGTCATACTTTTGCACCGGTCAAATTTTGTTTAAATGCGGATTGCACATTTTCTGTTAGTACAATAAACCTCATTTCAATCCAGAAATATTACTGAGTCCATCATTTATTAGATATATGAAACTGAAATAGCTGTTGCAAAACCCCAAATTGTTATAAAGAAAAAAGGTTAACATTAATAGGGGTGCCCAAACTTTTTAATATGACTGTATATATATATATATATATATATATATATATATATATATATATATATTTTAACCCTTTAATTTTCAATGGGGCGAATAGGGGTTGATTTGATCTTTTAAGGTTTTTTAAATGTTTTAAAACTTTTTTTTTTTACTAGTCCCCCCTAGGGGGCTATACGGATCAGCAGTCTGATCGCTTGTTCCTTTCTGTATATCACAGCTGCATAGCTGGGATATGCAGAAAAGCTGCTTTACTCTCACACGTGGTTTGACTGGTGTACGAGTAAGGGACTCATGATAGCTACAGGAGTCATCACATGACCCTGTGCTACCATGAGAATCATCGGATCAACGTGATCACAACACCTCAGTTCCGATGGCATCAGGTAAGTGAATGCTTACCGCGGCTTGCTGTGTTCATCTCACTGTCACATTTAAGACATCCTAGAAAGGAGGGAGGCACTCTCCCAAAGCAAAGAAACAGTCCTTTATTTCATATGGATGAAAGAAAGCAGAGGCAGGATGTGGAAAGCAAAGATGACGGCTGCCGTTTCGTGCTTAAAGTAGCGCTTCTACCGGTCCACACGTCACTAACACACCTCCCACATCCTTAAAGGTGAGTACAGGTGACTGCAATAATTACAGCGAAAAGAAATTCAGAAATTCCAAAAATCAAAAAGTTAAAAACACAAATTAAAAACAACAAAATACATAATTCAAGCACGGAAATATATAGATACGACAATATAATCACAGAGAAAATAAATCAATGGACCTAGGAACGATAGTTGACAAAAAATAGATTTAAATTTGTTCACAAAAATACTGAAAGTTAATTTTTTTTCATTCAAGCCTAAAGTGCCTAGTGCCTTCAGATCAATTATCCAGCGTGCTTCTTTTTATAAGAGAATTTTGTGTGTATTGCCGCTTATCTGGGAATCAAAAACTTTGGCAATACCGACAAACATTAAACAATCTGGATTACTCAAATGGGCTGAATGAACATGATCAATTAATCTAGGGGGAACCTTTCCCTGTAAGGATGGAATTATAGCACTCACAAAATCTAACAAAAAGAGGGCGTATAATTTTACCTATATAAAAGAAACCACATGGAGAATAGATGCAATAGACTACAAATTTCTTTCTACATGTAACAAATTGTTTCACTGGAATAAATCTATCACGTAACTTCAAGGGGTTAGAAGTACAATGAAAGCTGCAGAAAGAGCAGTTACCGCATCTAAAATTACCTATCAACCGCATGTCATCCACCCAATTCCTGCGTCTATTTTAAACCTATTGCAGGTTAGAATATCGCCCAAATTCTTACATCTTTTATTAGTAATCAACGGTTTATTACAAGCGGGGCCGGCTCCAGATTTTTGTGGGCCCTGGGCGAAAGAGTCTCAGTCGGCCCCATCCACACATAGGCTGTGTGCGCACGTTGCGTCATGTCCCTGCAGAAAATTCTACAGGGATTTGACAGCACATGTGCGCTTCAAATCGCTGCAGAAGTACTGCATAAATGGATGCAGTGTTTCTGCAGAAAAAAAGCAGATTTCATGCGCTCTTAGCCATATAAGACCCATATAGCATTAGGCACCTTCATGTAGTCTACAGCCCGCATATAGCACAATGCACACCCATATAGCATTAAGCACCCTCATGTAGAATACAGCCCCTATATAGCACAATGCAGACACATATAGCATTAGGCACCTTCATGTAGTATACAGCCCAAATATAGCACAATGCAAACCCAGATAGCATTAGGCACTGTCATGTAGTATACAGCCTGTATATAGGACAGTGCAGAGCTAGATAGCAGTAGGCACCCTCATGTAGTATACAGCTTGTATATAGCACAGTGCAGAGCCAGATAGCAGTAGGCACCCTCATATAGTAGATAGCCTGTATAGAGGAGAGCCTGCATACAGCACAGTGCAGAGCCAGATAGCAGTAGGCACCCTCCCTCATGTAGTATACACCTTGTATATAGCACAGCAATGTATATAGCACAGTGCAGAGCCAGATAGCAGTAATCACCCTCCCTCATGTAGTATACACCTTGTATATAGCACAGCAATGTATACAGCACAGCACAGTGCAGAGCCAGTAGCAGTAAGCACCCTCCCTCATGTAGTATACACCTTGTATATAGCACAGCAATGTATACAGCACAGCACAGAGCTAGTAGCAGTAAGCACCCTCCCTCATGTAGTTTATAGCTTGCATATAGCACAGCAATGTATACAGCACAGCACAGTGCAGAGCCAGTAGCAGTAAGCACCCTCCCTCATGTAGTATATAGCTTGTATATAGCACAGCAATGTATACAGCACAGCACAGTGCAGAGACAGTAGCAGTAAGCACCCTCCCTCATGTAGTATATAGCTTGTATATAGCACAGCAATGTATACAGTACAGCACAGTGCAGAGCCAGTAGCAGTAAGCACCTTCCCTCATGTAGTATATAGCTTGTATATAGCACAGCAATGTATACAGCACAGCACAGTGCAGAGCCAGTAGCAGTAAGCACGCTCCCTCATGTAGTATATAGCACAGCAATGTATACAGTACAGCACAGTGCAGAGCCAGTAGCAGTAAGCACCCTCCCTCATGTAGTATACACCTTGTATATAGCACAGCAATGTATACAGCACAGCGCAGAGAGTAGCAGTAAGCACCCTCCCTCATGTAGTATATAGCTTGTATATAGCACAGCAATGTATACAGTACAGCACAGTGCAGAGCCAGTAGCAGTAAGCACCTTCCCTCATGTAGTATACACCTTGTATATAGCACAGCAATGTATACAGCAAAGCACAGTGCAGAGCCAGTAGCAGTAGGCACCCTCATGTTGCATACAATGATTAATACTCACTTCTCCTCGTTCCCCCGCTGCTCCAGTCTCCTCGGCGCGTCCATTGCTGTCGCTCGCTCTGACCTCTCAGCAGGCACGCAGTGATGATGTCACCGCGCTCTGCTGCAGAACTGTCAGAACGCTGACAGTCACAGCGGGGAGAATGATAAGAGAGGCAGCGCCCCCGTCTCTCATCATTGCTCTCAATTGTATCTGCACCTGCAATGCCGATACAATTGAGAGCGTGATCTTCGGCGGGGGGAGGGGGCGGTGACGTAGCGGTGCGCCACTCCTGCCACCGCGAGTGGGCCCCCCCGGCAGCTCAGGGCCCGGCATTTGACCGGGTTTGCCGGGTGCTAACGCCGGCCCTGATTACAAGTTAGATCTTTTAAATCTTTGTCCTGTTCTAAAATATACCAATGTTTGTAAATGGCAGAACGAATCACATTAGCCAGAGGACCATATTTGAAGTTGAAGATAAATCTTTAATTTTTTTAACATTGGGAGTTATTGAGCTAATAGTAACAGGGGAAGTAGCCTTAGCAAAAGCGGCATCCTTTAATTGAACTGGGTAACCTCGTTGTAAAAATCTGTTTTTCAACTCATTAGCTTGTTTTAAAAAAATTCTATCATCATTGTTAATTCTTTTAACCCCTTCAGCCCCCGGGCACTTTCCGTTTTTGCGTTTTTGTTTTTTGCTCCCCTTCTTCCGAGAGCCGTAACTTTTTTATTTTTCCATCAATCTTGCCATGTAAGGGCTTGTTTTTTGCGGGACAAGTTGTACTTTTAAATGAAAGCATAAGTTTTACCATATAGTGTACTGGAAAACGGCAAAAAAATTCCAAGTGCGGAAAAATTGCAAAAAAAGTGTGATCGTACAATAGTTTTTGGGATATTTTATTCACTGTGTTCACTATATGGTAAAATTGATGTATCTATGTGATGCCTCAGGTCAGTGCTAGTTTGTAGACACCAAACATGTATAGGTTTACTTGTGTCTAAGGGGTTAAAAAAAATTCACAAGCTTGTCCAAAAAAAGTGGCGCACATTTTGCGCCATTTTCCAAAACCCGTAGCGTTCTCATTTTTCGGGATCTGAGGCTCAGTGATGGCTTATTTTTTGCGTCTCGACCGGACGTTTTTAACGGTACCATTTTTGCGCAGAAGCTATGTTTTGATTGCCTGTTACTGCATTTTGCGTAAAATTTGCGGCAACCAAAAAACGTAATTTTGGCGTTTGGAATTTTTTTGCCGCTACACCATTTACTGATCAGATTAAATGATTTTATATTTTGATAGATCGGGCATTTCTGAATGCGGCGATATCAAATGTGTATATTTTTTATTTTTTTAACCCTTTAATTTTCAATGGGGTGAAACGGGGGTGATTTGAACTTTTAGGGTTTTTTTTATTTTTTTTTAACTTTTAAAAACTTTTTTTTTACTTTTTTTTTTTTTTATTTTACTAGTCCCACTAGGGGGCTATAGCGATCAGCAATCCGATCGCTCTGCACTATCTGCAGATCTCAGCTACAGAGCTGAGAACTGCAGATTTGGTGCTTTACTTTCAATGCCGGCTGTATTCCGGCATTGAGAGGAAGTCAGTCATGTTAGCTACAGGCGTCATCACATGACCCTGTGCTGCCATGGCAACCACCGAAAGTCACGTGATCATGTCACGTGACTTTCGGTGGGGGCGGGGTAAGTGACTGTCATGGCGGCGCGCATATACATATCACTGCCAGATTTTGGCAGCGAGATGTAAGGGGTTAATGGCCGCGGGTGGAAGCGATTCCATCTGCGGCTAGCAGGCACACATGTCAGCTGTTGAAAACAGCTGAGATGTGTGCGGATCGCCGCCTGCCTGCGGCAGGGGGCGGGGCTTAACGGCACACGATCCATGACGTACCCAGTACGTCATGGGTCGTTAAGGGGTTAAGATGCAAGAACTCACTAAATGGCACCGCTTTTTTGGTGTGCCATGGATGTGCATCAAAATGGAGAAGGGATTTAGTAATGTATTTTTTCTGTATACTGATTTTGTGATATCTCCATCAACAATGTCAAGTCTTACATCTAAGAAATCGAAAAAGAAGAAGAAAACGAGAGACCTCCAAAAACCGAGGAAAAATGCATATTCATAGTATTGACATTATTAAGATGGGAGACAAAATCATGAAAAATATTCTCCGTCCCATCCCATACAATAAACACATCATCCACGTACTTACAGTATGTTTTGACGTGTTTACGGTATGGGTTCAGAGATGCATTATAAAGAGATTTTCAAACACACCCCAAAAGATATTAGCAAGAGTACAAGCGATGGGCATACTCATAGCTGTCCCTCTGCATTGAATATACCAATCATACGCAAATAGGAAGGCATTACACTTCAAAACGAAGTCTAAAGAATCAATCACAAATTGTATGAATTTTTGACTTTTTCCTAAATCTCTCAACATCTCAGAAACCACATTGATACTTTCATCCTGAGGGATTCTTGTATAAAAGACTCTACATCAATAGAGGCTAATCTGAAATTATCTTGCCATGTAATAGTATTAATAAGTTTAACAAAATCATGAGTATCTTTTATATAAGACGGAAAAAGAGATGGACTGGCTTTTGCGTCCTGCTCTATGTATCTGGAGAGGCACTCAGTGATAGAGCCCACTGCATACAAAATGGGTCGGCCAGGTGTATGAAAAGATTTATGAAGTTTGGGTAAAAAAATACCAGTGTGGCTTTATGGGATGTTTTGGGAAAAGTTTTAGGGCTGTTGTTTTTTTTTTTTGGTATTTTTTTTAGACAAAATCCCCAATGTCACATGTTCGTTCAACAGACTACACAATTTGTTTTTAAAGTTTTCTGTAGGGTCAGATTTTAAAGGAAGATAATAGTGTCCTTTAATTGACATTGGACTTCTAAAATAGACGTTGGGCTTCTAAAATATAATAAACACGATTGAGAACAACTGTGTTCCCTTGTGACGGGGTCCTTCTCCCATATCACACAATCAACAGAGTGAGAGATGCTTAAGCAATCCAAAGAGCATTTATTCCAAGTAAATCAAGCAGTCCATAACATAATCCACAAAACAGAGGGTAAAATTAGTCCAGAAACACAAATATAGTCAAGTAAGCGATAAATCTCCAGGTCTCTTTGAGAAGCCGCAGCTTCTCCCAGAGGATCAATCCTTCTCTCTTCAAGTTCTCAAAGAGACTGCCCAATTCTTCAGATAAGTAGAGAGTTTAGGTGGATCCAAGGCCCCCTCCCCCACACATAGGGACAGAAGCGCTTTAAGGAGTTATAACCCTGCAGAAAGGATAAACAATACGAATAGACAGCCCACCATGCCCAAAACATGAACCCACACAAAATGGTACATGACCCACAATAGACCACCATCACATCCCTCCCTTATCTGCCCTGCGTATAATGATGTAGTTCCATTGTTTTAACTTGTCGATAGCTTTGAGTTCACCTACGGTTAACTTTTTAGGAAATTTTGGGAAAATAAGGGCGTCAACTTTTCCTTTAATAAGCTCTTGAAAACGATTAATAACATGCCCTGGTGTAGTGGGGGAAAAAAAATTAGAATACTGTCAGAAACAAAACTGATCAGAAGAACTAAGGTCAGTGGTTGGTCTTGTCTCTACGTCAGAGCAGAGGCTCAGAAGTAAAGCGGAATCATCCCTGATGGAAGCTAGAGAGGAATCCATAACACTGAAACCTAAGGAATCAATAGAAATGGGGACCTCTCCTAATAGAGGGCATGACCTTTCCTTTTTCATTACAATAATAGAGTTATGTAAGTGAGTTTTACAAACTGCTTTATATAAGGCAATAGAAAAATAGGCAAAGTTGAATTGTTCAGGTATACAAAAATTGAGACCTGTAGAAAGAACCGAAATCATGACATCATCAAGTTTGTGGTCAGTCAAATTAACAACGAGGTTCTTATTAACCGATGAATCAGTGGTAGCCAGAGCATCTATCGCCAAGAAACTCGTTTCCTTTTTCTGTTGATATTTTTGCCCTTTTCTTTTGCCCCCCCCTCCTTGTATGCCTCCTAAAGGGGTTAGTGGATCAGAAATCATCTTGGCTCTGTCAGATCCCACGGACAGAAAATACTCTGGAACACTGGAATCAGAGTCGGTAGTCCAATAATATATAGCACCACGTTTGGATCTAGAGGATTTATTCTTAAACCGTCTATTAGGGACACCAGTGCGGTAAATGTTATCCCATTTAGATCTATTCCATTGAAAAATCAGACCATTATCGTAGTCCCTTTTGTCCCTAAGAATTTTTTATTTTTTTGCGCATTTTAATTTCCATTTGGACAGGAGTTAGTCTTTTCTCCAATTTAAGTTGAAAGGTTTACCATTATCGGATAATCTTGATCCTAACTCAGCTTTAGTTTTATCCAAATGTTCATTAACAGCAATCAGATCTTGTTCATTTTCCTTTAAAATCAATTTCATCAATTCTCTAGAAGAATTTAGTTGGATCTTTTCCCATTCCTGTTTAAAGGTCAAATCATCTTGGAATTGAGAGACATCTTTTATTACTTTAAGACCGCGAGGAATTCTGTCACAAGCCTTATAAGATTTTAATAATTGCATAGTCCAGAATAAATTGATCTCTTTTTAGACCAAAGAACTGACTTTACATTCCAAGGTTTTTGTACCCATCATCTGTGTCCTCCGAATTACATTTTGTGAAAAATGTTTCCGCATCCTGCCTTCCAGCCTTAATGCCTTTATAATTATTATCATCTCTAGAACTACCAGCAGTAGCATCCATATTAGCTGAATAAATTCAAACAAAAGTTACAACAGGCTTTTAGTGTTCAGTGTGCTCATATACAAAGAAACAGTTTATAGAAACAATAGCGCAGAAAGTCAAGCACCATAGACCCAATGAGAGCAAATTTTTCAGCAATAGCAACAAGCTGGAGTAGAGAGCTTGGACCGAAAAACAGTGGGTGCCAACCAAAAATGAGATAGGCAACAAGTTCAATAAATCCTAGAAAAGAGGGAGGCACTCAGACAAAGCAAAGAAACAGTCCTTTATTTCATATGGACGAAAAAAAGCAGAGGGGGATGCGGAAAGCAAGGATCACGGCAGCTGTTTCGCGCTTAGAGTAGTGTTTCTACAGGTTCACACGTCACTAACACACCTCCCACATCCTTAAAGGTGAGTACAGGTGACGGCAATAATTACAGCGAAAACAAATTCAGAAATTCCAAAAATCAAAAAGTTAAAAACACAAATTAAAAACAACAAAATACATAATTCAAGCACAGAAATATATAGATATTACAATATAATCACAGAGAAAATAAAATAAATCGATGGACCTAGGAACGATAGTTGACAGAAAATAGATTTAAATTTGTTCTCAAAAATACTGAAAGTTCATTTTTTTCATTCAAGCCTAAAGTGCTTAGTGCCTTTAGATCAATTATCCAGCTTGTTTCTTTTTTTAAGAGAATTTTGTGTGTGTTGCCGCCTATCTGGGAATTAAAAACTCTTTCAATACCGGCAACATTAAACAATCTGGATTACTCAAATGAGCTGAACGAACCTGATCAATTAACATGATCAATTAACCTAGGGGAATCTGTTTTTCAACTCATTAGCTTATTTTAAAAAGATTCCATTATCATTGTTAATTCTTTTAAGACGCAAGAACTGACTAAATACAACTACTAATTCCCTTCTCCATGGCACACCAAAAAAGCGGTGCCATTTAGTGAGTTCTTGTGTCTTAAAAGAATTAACAATGATAATGGAATTTTTTTTAAAACAAGCTAATGAGTTGAAAAACAGATTTTTACAACGAGGTTACCCACTTCAATTATTGGATGTGGCTTTTGCTAAGGCTATTTCCCCTGTTACTATTAGTTCAACAACTCCCAATGTTAAAAAAAATTAAAGAACAGATTTCCCTTCAACTTCAAATATGGTCCTCTGGATAATGTGATTCGTTTTGCCCTTTACAAACATTGGTATATTTTAGAACAGGACAAAGATTTAAATGATCTAACTTGTAATAAACCGTTGATTACTAATTAAAGATGTAAGAATTTGGGCGATATTCTAACCTGCAATAGGTTTAAAATAGACGCAGGAATTGGCTGGATGACATGTGGTTGATAGGTAATTTTAGATGCGGTAACTGCTCTTTCTGCAGCTTTCATTGTACTTCTAACCCCTTGAAGTTAGGTGATGTAATTGTTTCACTGGAATAAATCTATAGAACAAAATTTGTAGTCTATTGCATCTATTCTCCATGTGGTTTCTTTTGGATCGGTAAAACTATACGCCCTCTTTTTGTTAGATTTCGTAAGCACTATAATTCCGTCCTTACAGGGAAAGGTTCCCATAGATCAGGGGTGGGGAACCTCCGGCTCACGGGCCTGTTTGCGGCCCGCGATGACTTTCTGCGGCCCCTGGACACATTCCTGGGAACCGCAGTGCTCGGGCGGCAGCCGTGCTTTTGCCATCCGCCGTCCCTTTAAATCCCACTGCGTGATGTGAGGAAGCACACGCCCTCTGGGTAAATGCTAGAATGTACGGGCTTCTTCCAGATCCTGATAGCAGCCGTACATTCTAGGCTCAATCCTGGTCTGTGCTAGCATGCTCAGGGCTTACCTTATGGGTAAGGTAAAGCAGTGTGCTGCGCTCCAGTCACAGAAGATGTGCAGCAGATTTACCGGCCTACCTGCTGTACATGCCTCCCGGACCTGTGCTGTGTGACTCCTCCTCCCTCCCAATACTGTGAGTACGCAACCCATCGCTGTACCCCCAAGTGCTGTGTACCTTCTCAGTGCTGTGTAACCCGTGCTGCCTCCTAGTGCTGTCTCTTAGTGCACTCTGTGCTGCCACCTAGTGCTGTCCGTGCGCCAGTGCTGTCCATGCCCTAGCATTTCCTGTGATGTATACACCCCCAGTACCTCCTATGATGTATACGCCCCAGCATCCCCTGTGACGTAAATGCCCCAGCATTCCCTATGACGTAAATGTCCCAGCCTCTCTTGGGATGCATACGCCCAAGCCTCTCCTGGGATGTATACGGCCCAGCTCCTCCTGTGATGTATATGCCCCCAGGCTCCCCAGACAGAGACAAACCTGGAAAAGCAGTTGTGAGAAACAACATGATCAATATCACCAATCATCACAGCCGCACCAAAGAGAAGCAGCTCCAGCCACCACAGTAGGGGGGAGTTAATTGTTTGACCAAATATAGCAGGGTAGTTTTCAAGTTGATAATTTGATGAGGCCCCTGAAGGTTGGTAGAATATTCCAAATGGCCACCGGTAGTAAAAAAGGTTTCCCCACTCCTGCTCTAGATTAATTGATAATGTTCGTTCAACCCATTTGAGTAATCCAGATTGTTTAATGTTTGTCGGTATTGACAGAGTTTTTAATTCCCAGATAGGTGGTAATACACACAAAATTCTCTTACAAAAAGAAGCAGGCTAGATAATTGATCTGACAGCAGTAGGCACTTTAGGCTTGAATGAAAAAAAAAGAACTTTCAGTATTTTTGTGAACGAATTTAAATTTATTTTTTGTCAACTATCGTTCCTAGGTCCATCGATTTATTTTATTTTCTCTGTGATTATATTGTCATCTATATATTTCCGTGCTTGAATTATGTATTTTGTTGTTTTTAATCTGTTTTTAACTTTTTGATTTTTGGAATTTCTAAATTTCTTTTCGCTGTAATTATTACCGTCACCTGTACTCACCATTAAGGATGTGGGAGGTGTTTTAGCTACGTGTGGACCCGTACTAGCGCTACTCTAGGCACAAAACGGCAGCCATTGTCCTTGCTTTATGCATCATCCCTCTGATTTTTTTCGCCCATATGAAATAAAGGACTGTTTCTTTGCCTTGGGTGAGTGCCTCTCTCCTTTCTAGGATTTCTTGAACCTGTTGCCTGTCTCATTTTTGGTTGGCACCCAGTTTTTCGGTCCTAGCTAGTTGCGATTGCTGAAAAATCGGTTCTCGTTAGGTCTGTGGTGCTGGACTTTCTGCTTCCTGTGCTATTGTCACTGTCACATTTAGACAGCAAGATGCAAGGCGTTAACAGGCATGAGTGGAACACGGATCCACTCGTGCGTGATAGCAGCACATGTCAGCTGTTCAAATCAGTTGATATGTGCAGGGATCGCAACCTATCACGATCCATGACGTACCCAATACGTCATGTGTCGTGAAGAGGTTAAGATCGGATCCTGATATAAAATGGGGATAATATATCGCTATAATAATATATATAAAAAATGAGCTATACCCCCATTTTATATCAATTAAATAAAATTGTTGATGAAGGCATCACCTGTGTAGCAAGGAAGGCGAAATCGCTGGGAAACATGCTCTTGTATCGCCTCCGTGCCAGCGGCCGAGCCGCTCGGATCCGGAGCCGCGGTGGCTTGAGGGGTCTCCGGACCTGGGGGGATCGCGCGGACACTCGAATGTCAAAAGAAAGGGGGAATATATACAAGGGATTAAAAGTTTGTGATGCCACCCACGGTGCGTGGTAATATGAGAGACCACCGCTGCTGTTGGGGAGCCCGGTGACGATGTTGAAGCAGCAGGATGTTTAACCCCTCTGCGGGTAGGGGGTTTGGTGTCCCGGGGCCCGTTGGGTAGTTGGCGTGTGGGGTGCCGTCGGGGATAGGAGAAGGGTTTTCAGTGTACTCACTCAGTCCAGAAATAACCACACCGACAGCTTGTAAACCAGAGTTCTGAGCACCACTGCAGCCTAGAGGGAGCACGCTTGGGTCCGTGCCCTTGGTGTTGCGATTAGTCTGCAGCCCTTTCCTTGGCACCTGTGTTCCTCTTTGGACCCTCAAGTCTGAAACTTTTCGGGTCCCGCTCACCCGTATGGCTAACAGAGTGAGCTTGCTCTCAGGGTTCACACGTAGGATTTCTTTGGACTGTATTGGGAAAGTCCTATCCCATCGGTGCGCTAGTACCCAGATTATGGAGCGGGTTGGGGATGACACTTGAAGTCTTCACCCCTGTAGGGTAAATTACCAAGATGCGTTAAGCTACTTCCCGGCCTAGGGTCCACGTACCCCGTCATGCTCTGGCCCCTGCCCGTTGATAGCTCAAGGCCGCCCTCCTCGGCAGTCCGTGCCCCTTGACACAATCCCCTGCGACCGGGTTTCCAGCTCCTACCAGGCCCAGACCAACGCCTGCCACCTAGTAACTACAGGACCTCTGCTCCCTGACCTCTCCTCACGAGGGTCACTTCACTTCTCTCCTCATCCACTACCACTTTCCTTCTCCTGTCACTTTTTCACTCTCCCCTACCAACCCCCCATGAGGGCGGCCCTATTCCCTTCAGGCCCTCCAATGGTGTGTCTGGTGGGTACAGTGCAAAGTGTTTCTAGGATTTTGATTGGCTCAGCTGTTAGCAACACCAAAGGACCAGGACCCGTAACCAAGGAGGGTGGATACTGTGCTGAAGGGCAGATTTCACAATACCCTGTGACGACCTGATACGCCAGGGCGTCACATTCTCCCTTGGTTAAACGTAGCTCGTCCACGAGCTACAGGACACCAGGGGTTTATTTTTGTTTTGCTTTAAACTGTAAAAAGGAAATGTAACATGTTAACACACTTTTATTAAAGGGGTTCCATCCCACATAGGGGAGGTAAGTAACTTAAACGTTACTAAAAATTGTTAAGAGTTCGTCGCCCAACGGTGGGACTCTACCGGTTTCTATGGTAACGGAGGCTCAACCTACTCCGTTGCAGACCCTTCCTGCGACAGTCCAGTCACAATGTCCCGGATCCCAACAATCTGCCACCCAAACAACCTGACCCCCTGGAAACCCATCCGCGGGTCCGTGACCGGGTTAAGGTTTCGGGTGTTGTCTTTTAGACGACTCTGGTTGGCACAGGAGGTGCAACTATTATACAAGACACAAGTTTGTGTTGGCCACGCCAGTCCTGTGACCGTGGTCCATTTCTACTTATATAAAACCAGGGCGTCACACTCTCACCTACTTTGTATAGTGCACCCTGTACAAACACCACATAGCTAATATGCAACGGATTTCACAAATGTGCTGGAACAACATGTAATATCTAAGTTTGCAAAACAAACACAAACTATAGATGGTAGCATTAAAATAGATGCATTTATCAATTGCAATACAACACGTGGTCTACTGCAGTCTTTGCAATACCTATGAGGTTTACTATATAGATTGCACTATCTGTAATCTCTAATGAAGACTATCAGAGCATGATTCTAAGGCCCTGTGCGCACGCTTTGGATTTTACTTCGGAATTGCAGCGGATTTTGCTGAAGGAATGCTACAGAAAATGTTTATAACATTTCTGCAGTCTTTCTCCAGCAAAACCTATGGGGATAGAAAAATGCTGTGCGCACACTGCGTTTTTTGGTCCCTGCGGGTTTTGCTGCAGAATTTTTGCTGCAGAATTTTTGCTGCGGAATAAATGTGCATGTCATTACTTTTCCGCAGGTACCTGCGGTATTTTACACCATTGACTGCAATGTGATCATGAAATACCGCAGGGAATAACGCAGGTAGCAAATTATGTGCGTTTCATTGCGTTATTCCAGCGGTATTTTGCGTTTTTTTTTGGGACATAGTGATCATCACTACCCTGCGTTTTTCAAGGAAGTGATGTCATTAGGACAGGAAGAGGAAATTGAGCAGAGATTAAACACACATCACACTCACACAGACACATACATATATAATGCACATAGAAATCAAAAACATACATATTAAAAATAAAAAACGAAAAAAAAAAAAGTGGGCTCCGCCATATTTTTACCGTCCAGCCAAGGTAGGTACACAGCAGGGTCCTGGTATTCTCAGGCTGGGGAGGGTGAGGGCCATGGTTAATGGAACCCCCCCTCCCGCAGCCAAGAAAATCAGCCCACAGCTGCCCTAAAAATGTTGCATCCATTATGCGACAGTCCCGGCGTGTTACCGGCTCTTCCAGATTGCCGTGATGCAGTGGACGCAGATAGACGCTGCCATTACTAATCTTGGACTTAGTGGCAGCTATGTTCTGCCATTAACGCCTTATTACCCCGATTGCCACCGCATCATGGCAATTGGGAAAAGCCGGAAACACATCAGGACTGTCGCATACTGGTTGTGACATTCTCAGGGCAGCTGCGGGCTGATATTCTTGGCTGTGGGAGGGGGGCATTAACCATGGCCCTCGCCCTCACCAGCCTGAGAATACCAGGCTCCTGCTGTGTGCTTACCTTGGCTGGATGGTAAAATTATGGCGCAGCCCACTTTTTTATTATTTTTTTTTTTTAATTTTTAATATGTACGTTTCTGATTTCTAGGTGTCTGTGCATTATGTGTGTGTGTGTGTGTGTGTGTGTGTGTGTGTGTGATATGTGTGTTTTACTCTGCTCAATTTCCTCTTCCTGTGCTAATTACATCACTTCCTTGCAAAAAGCAGAGTAGTGATGATCACTATGTCCCAAAAAACGCGAAATACCGTTATAGCGGGAATGCAATGAAATGCACATAATTTGCTACCTGCGTTATTCCCTGCGGTATTTCATGATTACATTGCAATCAATGGTGTAAAATATCGCGGGTACCTGGGGAAAAGAAGTGACATGCACATTAATTCTGCAGCGGAAATACTGCAGCAAAACCCGCAGGGACAAAAAAAAAACGCAGTGTGCGCACAGCATTTTTTTATCTTCATAGGTTTTGCTGGAGAAAGACTGCAGAAATGTTATAAACACTTTCTGCAGCATTCCTTCAGCGAAATCCGCTGCAATTTCGGTAAAATCCGCAGCGTGCGCACAGGGCCTTATATAGTAAAAAAAAAATGCATCCTACTTTGGTGCAACAAAACGTTTTGTGGAGAAACATGATGGCAAATTGGATAGAAATAAAAATCTGCCATGAGGAGGAGATTGGCAGAAGAAAGGGAAGCATATTGGATTGGTAAACTAGACACAAACTATCCAAAAGGAATGAACTGAGTGATACATTGTTTACATATTAATGTTAATGGTTTAGTATAATTTATTACCTATACATACACATAATGATTGGCTGCTACTTGTTTTCAGCCCCTTCACCCCCGGATGATAGCTTTTTTTTTGTTTTTTTTTGCTCTCCTTCCAAGAGCCGTAACTTTTATTGTTCCCTCAATTTTGCCATATGAGGGTTTGTGTTTTTGCGGAACGAGTTTTACTTTTAAATGCAACCATAACGTTTACCATATAGTGTACTGGAAAATGGCAAAAAAAAATTTACAAAGTCCCACCATCAGTTTTTTGCCAACGTTTCGGCTCATTTTCAGAGCCTTCATCTGGGCAAAATTGATCCTGAGGTTGACTGAGAGACTTGCAGAACTAGTTACCTGAGGCAGTAATGAGTGGCTTCTTATTAGGACAAGGAAGCAGCAAAATTAATGCCAGGGCTGCAGTGAATCTAAGGTGAAGCAAGATAATGGAGTGCTGGCACATTAGCAGAGCACCTGGGTGCCTGGGAGGAATATCCGGTGTGAAGGCTGCTGCTTCCTTGTCCTAATAACAAGGCACTCATTACTGCCTCAGGCAACTAGTTCTGCAAGTCTCTCATGGTCAACCTCAGGATCAATTTTGCCCAGAGGAAGGCTCTGAATATAAGAGCCGAAACGTTAGCAAAAAAGTGACGGGTTGACTTTTTGCAGAAATCACTAAAATAAAAATTATTTTCTCACAATCCCACGTGTGCCAGAAATTTGTATTACATTGATTATCATTCATTTTTCTGAGCACCATTTATTTATGGTCGAAGCGGAGCTCTATCCATTTACAATTACAAGGATTAGCAGTCTGATCGCTCATTTATTTCTGTTGATCACTGCTACACTCTGTGATCATCAGAAACACTCCCCTCTTGTCACTGGCAGCAGCCAGCCGAGTGAAACAGGAAGTGATTAATGCTAGCTACAGGAGTTATCACATGACCCTGTGCTACCATGACAACCATCGGCTCATAGTGATCACATAACTGCGACGTCGATAAAGCCGGGTAAGTGAAGATTTAGGGGTTAAGCATGGGTGGAACGCAGATCCACTCGTGCCTGCGAGGCACATGTCAAATGTTCAAATCAGCTGACATGTGCGCGGTTCCCAGCCGGCTGACGTAATTTTACTACCCATGGTTGTTAAGGAATTACACAAATGTCCCATTATGCAATTTCTAAACTCTGTGACTAAGGGCGTATAACGCCAGAAATGCATTGATTGACTTACCTCCACCATCATGGAGTTTTTATATTATGCATTTAGTTAAAAAAGCTGGAGGATTTTAATTTATCCATGGGATTTACTATATATTTCTTGTATCTATGCAGCCGGTGGTTACGGCTTTAGGCTGGAATCCCTTACTATAAGAACTCGGTCTGAAGATTATTGCTTACACAGTGAAGCTTTGCGTCTTATTTGTAACTTGCATAATTAATACATTTAAATTGAAAAAAAGTTTTATTTTTAAGATATCTGCGGCATTAAATGCATATCATATGGTGGCAGAATGTCTTTATCTACCAAGATATTTCCCTCAAAATCAGGACAGTCCAGCAGGATCTAAGACGGCTGGGAGCTAAACATATTAGCATAGCGATTACATCACAATGGCGGGTGGTAGAATGTGGTAGCATTATGACATCACAATGGCGGGCTCCAGAATGTGGCAGCACAGGCGCACAGCTAAGGTGCTTTGCACTCACTGTAGGAGAGAGGAGACGCATGTGAGGGCTCAGAGTGGGGAAAGTGAAGAAGTCAAAGGATTTGGAAACCAAAGGATGAGATGGAAAGCGTGGAGAGAGAAACTGAATGGAGAACATGGACACTGAAAGGAGGGTAAAGACAAGAAAAAAAATAAAGGATAACTGCTTCTGAGCGCACCTTCACAGAGCAATGACAAGACTCGCCAGATGTAAATGGAGGACGAGCAATTACAGCAAATCTTCTAGAGACCCAAGACCCAGTCACATCATCCTGGTGGGCGAGAAAGGTGAGAAGTTATGGAGATTATATAACAGTATTACAACTGTTCTTGTTACCCATAGCAACCAGTCAGGCCTCAGCTTTTATTAATCCTGACGGGTTTCTATGAATAACTAGGAGAGGGTTGTTTTGTTTTTTTTTTAAATTACAAAGCTTTGATAAATGAGTGGAGGTATTACTAGACTTAAGGCCGCTTTACACGCTGCATTCCCGCCCCCATCGGTTGTGCGACACGGGCAAATCGCTGCCCGTGTCGCACAACATTGCCCAGACCTGTCACACATACATAACTGCCTAGCGACGTCGCTGTGACTGGCGAACCACCTCCTTTCTAAGGGGGCGGATCGTTCAGCGTCACAGCGACGTCACAGCAGCGTCACTGAACCGCCGCCCAATAGAAGCAGAGGGGCAGAGATGAGCGGGACGAACATCCCGCCCACCTCCTTCCTTACGCATTGTGGCCGGGAGGCAGGTAAGGAGAGCTTCCTCGTTCCTGCGGTGTCACACGGAGCGATGTGTGCTGCCGCAGGAATGAGGAACAACTTCGTTACTGCTGCAGTAACGATAATTGAGAATGGACCCCCATGTCACAGATGAGCGATTTTGCATGTTTTTGCGACGATGCAAAATCGCTCATAGGTGTCACACGCAACGGCATCGCTAATGCGGCCGGATGTGCATCACCAATTCCGTGATGCCAACGACTTTGCATTAGTGATGTCGTAGCGTGTAAAGCCCGCTTAAAGTGGAAAAAACAAATCAACATCCAAAAAAGGCTGCGTCAGTCTGGAAGGCCTCACATTGTGTCACTTCACTCTAGGGGCGCAAATATTTGCGGGGCTGCATTCTTTGCTGGACCCACTGACATTTTTAATGATTGCATATTTTATTCTATAAACATTTGGATCACGTTTTTGTAACATTTTTCGCTCTATTATAACAAATATTCAATTTTTTTATTTCAGTTTATATATAAAAAAGTATTTTTAATGGGTAAAAACATCATTTATTTAGATTTTTTTTTTTTTACATTTTATCCACTTCTTGTAAGGCTGGTTTCAGACGTCCGTGTTTTAGGTACGTGTGACATTTGTTTTTAAAACAGATGTCACACGTACCCATGTTAACCCTATTGTGCACTCTCACACGGCCGTGTTTTCACACGGACCGTGTGGCCCCGCTATTTTACACGGAGCCGTCCCTGTTTTTTTTCCAGCAGCACGGATGTCACACGGACCGCACACTGATGTGATCCGTGTGACAATAGTGTGACACGTACAGGAGAAAAAAACACGGGTTTTTAAATAAAAAGATTTTCTATATTTACCTGTATCCAGCGATTCTGTCTCCAACTCCGCTGCGTCCCGCTCCTTAACCCCCGCTCATTATTTTCATTGATTATTCACCGCGTTGAGCAGCTGAGAGCAGGGGCATCGCGGTGACAGCAAAAGAGACAGCACCGCCAAGGACAGCACCGCCAAGGACAGCATTGCTGGGGACATCGCTAGTGACAGGTGAGTATCCTGCCAGCAGTGTGTGTTCAGGGACGTCCAGAAGGTCATCGGATTTCCCAATGAACTCTGATGACCTCCTGATGACACCCCTGCGACAACTGTGTTACGGCGAGTGTCACGATGATGACTTCCAGGGTTTCATGAGAGTTCATTAGGAACCCTGATGAGTCCCTGGATGTCACTGTACAAACTGCTGTATACTCACCTGTCACCGGCGATGTCCCCGGTGATGTCCCCAGCGATGCTGTCCTCGGCTGTGCTGTACCCAGCCTGTCCCCGCGATGTTCCGGCTTCCAGATCCTCAGGCAGTGAATAAACAAGGAAAATAATGAGCGGGGATCAGGAGCGGGATGCAGCAGAGCCGGAGACAACATCGCTGGATACAGGTAAATATAGAACATCTTTTCTTTACAGAGACACATGTTTTACCCGGTACGTGTCACACGTATGCAAACATGGATGTCACACGCGTGACACATGTATGACACACGTATGACCATAGCCATGCGTGTGACTGGTACCTGATTAAACACGGACGTCTGAAACCAGCCTAAGAAATATCATTTTACAATTACCACCATAGTAATTTTGGCCACCATTTTGTAGTAATATTTCCATCCTGGTCCTCATCTTTTAGTAATGTCCCCATTCTATGGTAATGCACTCATACAGTATTGTCCCCTTGTAGTAATGTACCCATATTGTCCCCCTGTAGTAATGTGCCCATCCTTGTTCTGTTGTAGTAATGTGTCCATATTGTCCCCTCGTGCCTGCGAGGCACACGTCAGTTGTTCAAATCAGCTGACATATGCACGGTTTCCCGCTGGCAGGGATTACACTATGACTGCTTAGGACGTAATTTTACTGCCCGCGGTTGTTAAGGGGTTACACAAATGTCCCATGATGCAATTTCCAAACTCTGTGAAGGGAATATAATGCCAGAAATGCGCTGAGTGACTTACCTCCGCCATCATGGAGTTTTTATATTATGCATTTAGTTAAAAAAGCTGGAGGATTTTAATTTATCCACGGGATTCACTTTATCTTTCATGCATCTATGCAGCCGGTGGTTACGGCTTTAGGCTGGAATCCCTTACTATAACAACTCGGTCTGAAGATTATTGCTTACACAGTGAAGCTTTGCGTTTTATTTGGAACTTGCATAATTAATACATTTAAATAGAAAAACAGTTTTATTTTTAAGATATCCGCAGCATTAAATACATATCATATGGTGGCATAATGCCTTTATCTACCAAGATATTTATGTCAAAATCAGGACAGTCCAGCAGGATCCATGATGGCTAGGAGCTAGACATATTGGCATAGCGATGACATCACAATGGCGGTTGCTAGATTGTGGCAGCATTATGACATCACAATGGCGGGTTCCAGAATGTGGCAGCACAGACGCACAACTAAGGTGCTTTGCACTCACGCACTGCAGGAGAGAGGAGACGCATGTGAGCGCTCAGAGTGGGGAAAACGAAGAAGACAAAGGAATTGGAAACCAAAGGATGAGAAGGAAAGGGTGGAGAGAGAAACTGAATAGAGAACATGGACACTGAAAGGAGGGTAAAGACAAGAAAAAAAAAAGGATAACTGCTTCTTAGCGCACCTTCACAGAGCAATGACCAGACTCACCAGATGTAAATGGAGGATGAGCAATTACAGCAAATCTTTTAGAGACCCAGGACCCAGTCACATCGGCCTGGTGGGCAAGAAAGGTGAGAAGTTATGGAGATTATAGAACAGTATTACAACTGTTCTTGTTACCCATAGCAACCAGTCAGGCCTCAGCTTTTATTAATCCTGATTTATTTATTTTTTTCATTTTAACCACTTCTTGTAAGTAATACCATTTTACAATTGCCACCACATAGTAATTTTGGCCAAGATTTTGTAGTTATGTTTCTATCCTGGTCATCATCTTTTAGTAATGTCCCCATTCTATGGTAATGCACTCATACAGTATTGTCCCCTTGTAGTAATGTACCCATATTGTCCCCCTGTAGTAATGTGCCCATCCTTGTTCTGTTGTAGTAATGTGTCCATATTGTCCCCTCGTGCCTGCGAGGCACACGTCAGTTGTTCAAATCAGCTGACATATGCACGGATTCCCGCTGGCAGGGATTACACTATGACTGCTTAGGACGTAATTTTACTGCTCGCGGTTGTTAAGGGGTTACACAAATGTCCCATGATGCAATTTCCAAACTCTGTGACTAAGGGCATATAATGCCAGAAATGCGTTGAGTGACTTACCTCCGCCATCATGGAGTTTTTATATTATGCATTTAGTTAAAAAAGCTGGAGGATTTTAATTTATCCACGGGATTCACTTTATCTTTCATGCATCTATGCAGCCGGTGGTTACGGCTTTAGGCTGGAATCCCTTACTATAACAACTCGGTCTGAAGATTATTGCTTACACAGTGAAGCTTTGCATTTTATTTGGAACTTGCATAATTAATACATTTAAATAGAAAAAAAGTTTTATTTTTAAGATATCTGCAGCATTAAATACATATCATATGGTGGCAGAATGCCTTTATCTACCAAGATATTTCTGTCAAAATCAGGACAGTCCAGCAGGATCCATGATGGCTAGGAGCTAGACATATTGGCATAGCGATGACATCACAATGGCGGTTGCTAGATTGTGGCAGCATTATGACATCACAATGGCGGGTTCCAGAATGTGGCAGCACAGGCGCACAACTAAAGTGCTTTGCACTCACGCACTGCAGGAGAGAGGAGACACATGTGAGTGCTCAGAGTGTTGAAAACGAAGAAGACAAAGGAATTGGAAACCAAAGGATGAGAAGGAAAGGGTGGAGAGAGAAACTGAATAGAGAACATGGACACTGAAAGGAGGGTAAAGACAAGAAAAAAAAAAGGATAACTGCTTCTTAGCGCACCTTCACAGAGCAATGACCAGACTCACCAGATGTAAATGGAGGACGAGCAATTACAGCAAATCTTTTAGAGACCCAGGACCCAGTCACATCGGCCTGGTGGGCAAGAAAGGTGAGAAATTATGGAGATTATATAACAGTATTACAACTGTTCTTGTTACCCATAGCAACCAGTCAGGCCTCAGCTTTTATTAATCCTGATTTATTTTTTTTCATTTTAACCACTTCTTGTAAGTAATACCATTTTACAATTGCCACCACATAGTAATTTTGGCCAAGATTTTGTAGTTATGTTTCCATCCTGGTCATCATCTTTTAGTAATGTCCCCATCCTGTGGTAACGTACCCATATTGTCCTCTTGTAGTAATGTGCCCATATTATCCTCAGTGGTATTGTGCCTATATTGTCCTCAGTGGTATTGTGCCCATATTGTCCTCAGTGGTATTGTGCCCATATTGTCCTCAGTGGTATTGTGCCTATATTGTCCTCAGTAGTATTGTGCCCATATTGTCCTCAGCGGTATTGTGCCCATATTGACACCTTGTGATAATGTGCCCATATTGTCCCCTGTGGTAATGTGCCATTTTATTGCCTTTTACTAATGGGTCCATATTGTCCCCTGTGGTAATGGGCCCATATTGTCCCCTGTGGTAATGGGCCCATATTGTGCCCTGTGGTAATGGGACCATATTGTCCCCTTTGGTAATAGGCCCATATTGTCCCCTGTGGTAATGGGCCCATCCGTGTCCTCTTTTAGTAATGTGCCCATCCTTGTCCTCTTTTAGTAATGTGCCCATCCTTGTCCTCTTTTAGTAATGTGCCCATCCTTGTACTCTTTTAGTAATGTGCCCATCCTTGTACTCTTTTAGTAATGTGCCCATCCTGTAGTAATATCCTCTGTTATTAGTGAAGATGTGCAGAGGCGTGCTTCTCTGCGCGGTGCCGCAAATTATATTCACCTGAAGGAAAAAGCTGACGACGAGCAGCAATAGTCACGGGGTCTAGGTGTCTGCGGGCCACGTGTTTGAGACTTCTGGGTTAGGGGTTCACTTACATTCTGTTAATAGTCCATTACCCATGTAGCGGAGCTGCATGTATTAGACATTATATGTGGACGGGTATGTACAGTGTAGGTGTATAAAATATATGGATGGGCACTCATGATTGGTCTATATGGTTGCTATGATATTGAGATGCGTTCACAGGATTGGACAGCATTGACACACCTTTTTTATGATTGGCCTTTCAGTTGCCTGGATACCGCAATGTGTTGTGTGATTGGACAGTTCTGTTACATATGCGCTGGATCTTGGGACCTGGTGTCTGCTATATTTGCTTTTTTTAGACATTTATTTTTATGAGTCAGACGGCTGTGACAAGGGCTACCAAACATCATCTAATGCATAATATCCTATCTAGGCCCCCCACCCAGCCTCTCCAGTTTCTTCTAGGCCCCTCACCCAGTTTCTCCAGTCCCATCTAGGCCCCCCCCCCACCAAGACTCTCCAGTCATGTTTAGGCCCCCTAGTGATGTTTATGGCCCCCAGCCCTCCCCTGTGGTGTATATGCCTCCAGCCCCTTATGTGGTGTATATAACCCCAGCGTCTCCTGTGATGTATATGCACCCAGCGTTTCCTGTGGTGTCTAGTCCCCTAGTCCTGTCTGGGCCCCATCAGCCTCCCCAGTCCCATATAGGCTCCTCCCACCCTTGCCAGTCTTATACTGATCCCTCCCAGCCTCTACAGTCCCATATAGGCCCCTCTCAGCCTCCTCAGTACCATATAGGCCCTCCTCAGCCCCCCCAGTCCTGTATAGACCCTCCTTAGCCTCCCCAGTGCTATATAGGGCCCACTAGCCTCCCGAGTGCTATACAGTATAGGGCCCACTAGCCTCCCCAGTCCTATATAGGCCCCACCAGCCTCCCCAGTCTTATATAGGCCCCCAATCCCATATAGCCCCCTCCCAGCCTCCCCAGTACTATGTAGGCCCCTCCCAGCCTCCCCAGTACTATGTAGGCTCCTTCCAGCCTCTCTAGTCCCATATAGGCCCCTCCTAGCCTCCCCAGTCACGTCTATGCCACCCAGCCCTCCCCAGTCACGTCTATGCCGCCCAGGCCTCCCCAGTCACGTCTATGCCCCCAGCCCTCCCCAGTGATGTATATGCCTCGCAGCCCTCCTCAATGGTGTATATACCCCCAGCGTTTCCTGTGATATATATGCCCCCAGTGTCTCCTCTGATGTATATGCCCCCAGTGTCTCCTGTGATGTATATGCACCCAGGCCCCCAGTCCTGTCTGGGCCCCATCAGCCTCACCAGTCCTATATAGCCATCCCAGACTCCCCAGTCATGTCTAAGCCCCCGAGCCCACCTCAGTGATGTATATGTCCGCAGCCCTCCCTGTGGTGTATGTACCCCCAGCCCTTCCTGTGGTGTATAAACTCCCAGCATCTCCTGTGATGTGTATGCCCCCAGCATCTCCTGTGATGTATATGCCCCGCAGCCCTCCCCTGTGATGTATATCACCCCAGCATTTCTTATGTGATGTATATACAGCAGTCCCAGCTGACACAAACCTGGAGAAGCAATAAGATCAATATCGCCTAATATCAAACCCGCACAAAGAGAAGCAGCACCAGCCACCACAGTAGGAGTGAGTTAATTGTTTTACCAAACATAGCAGGGTAATTTTCAAGTTGATCAATTTGTGCGGCCCCCGAATGATGGTAGAAATTTCCAATTGGCCTCCAGTCCTGATGTGTACAGATGCTCCAAGCACATACAGTACCCAGGGCACAGTGACATACTGCTAACAGAGGCGAGGCAAGCCACGCGATCGCTATGGGGCCCATGAGTCAGGGGGGCCCTAAATCAGCACTGACACCATGCCCCTCCTCCCCCGAGTGCCCCCCCACCGAGAGTTACACTTTCAATTTTATCGGCAATTGGGGACCTGTCAGGATGGGCGAGCCTGCCAGGATTGGGGGAACCTGCCAGGATGGGGAACATTTACCAGGATAGGGCCATGATAGGGACAAATATACCAAAATGTAGGAAATATATATCGGGATGGGGGACTTATTTACCACAAAGGGCGATGTTAGTACAGGATGGGGGACATATTTACCAGGAAGGGCGATATTAGTACAGGATGGGGGACATTACTACATAATGAAAGGGGAGAGGAACAACTCGTATGTCTTGATAGTATTTAGAGATGTTCACTAGTGATGAGCGAGTACTAAAAAGCTCGGGTGCTCGAGGCTCGGGCCGAGCATCCCAAGATACTCGTGTACTCGGCCCGAGCACCGAGCCCAATGTTATCCTATGGGGGACCCGAGTATTATTCTGAAATGACCACCGGCAGCATGTAGAAACCATAAAACTGTAAATTAAAAAAAAAAACGTGCGTGTGTGTGTAAGCGTGCATATATATATACACGCGGAGTGGAGTGCGGGAGGGGCCGTAGCCGAGCGGGGAAGTGTCGGGCTAAAGGCACGGTCATGCTGTGAGGGCCGGCCAATCACTGCAATTCCACAACAGGGCTGTGGCATTGCAGTGGTCTGCCAGCCAATCCCTGCATAAGGGCTGGCTCTAAAAAGAGCGCCAACATGAAGACCACGAGTACAGCACGAGTATTGCGAGATTACTCGGTCCCCGCCGAGTAGCCCGAGTACAGTGATACTCGTGCGAGTACCGAGTAGTAACAAGCATACTCGCTCATCACTAATGTTCACACTTTGAAATGTAATGTGAATTTCAGGGTGGAATCTGATTGCATTCTAAGCTAAATTCTATGTAATATTTTGCATTTTTTTCCATAAAGATCGATCCAACTGCTGTCTCTAGAAAGAGCAGTGGGAGTGGCTGATCTTCAAAGTGTGGTAAGCACGCATGAGCTTCATACCCCCCCTGATGAAAAGGTTCGCCATTACTGCTCTATTAACACGTCACTACTGCGTACCGCAGGGCTGAGATGTGAAGAGAGCAGCAGTTCAGTAGACTTGCAGAGGAGTACAAAATGAAGGGGTGCACAGCCGATAATATTAAAGCAGTGCTGCCTAATGTGTGCAAAATAACAATGTACAAAGGAGAAAAAG
Source organism: Anomaloglossus baeobatrachus (assembly GCF_048569485.1). NCBI lineage: Eukaryota > Metazoa > Chordata > Amphibia > Anura > Aromobatidae > Anomaloglossus > Anomaloglossus baeobatrachus. Next base: position 128,494,103 of record NC_134357.1, read on the forward strand.
AGCACACATAATTCAGGCGCACATCAAGAAATCTTTTTATGTATGTATATATTTTATTTTTATAAATATAAACAGTTTATTGGGTAAATGAAAACACACTATAAAATCATTTAAAACCATACCTTACAAACACGGCCTCTGAAAAGTGACTTCGGGATAGTAAACCAGTCAATATAAGACAGATATAGTGTTGTCAAAAATATACATCAATTGATTCTCCAAATCACAAATCTAAGGTAAATAGCAATTGCTAGCAATTGGGTAAGCTCTGCTGGTGAGGTAAACAGTTATATATAGAAACAGAGTATGGTACTATTATACATACAAGTCGCTGTGTATGTCTTTGGTAGTCATTTTTTTTTCAAGCACAGGTATTTGATGACAGCTCGGAGCTCGTTTTTTTCCATTTTGATGTTCACTCTTCGGCAATTCATATTCAAATGAATGTAGCTCCCGGGAATCGTGGCCTATTTAAGTGATTTTTTCCTGGACTAGTGGGTACCTAAGAGAGAAGAAAACATTTTATTTTAATTTCTGTGTGCAATAGAAATAACCGATTATCATTACTTTTGGATCGCCCCTTGTATACTATCTTATAAATAACCATATGCAAAGACGATAACGACATAACTAATACCAACAATGGTTGATTGGCCAAAGTGTAGCGATGTCAATTGATCATAGGAGTACATATCAAATCTACAGGGTTTAAATATGGAATTATACCAAAGATTGCTGGATATGCAGTACTCAAGAAACCATACGTATTTGGCACTATAAGGCAGAACCCTATAAAGGTAATGATGTAGCCAGCATATACACATGCAATACTGAAGAGCTACCACCAGAACTACCTATATAAATGCTAACAATATCGGCGCCAGATGTAAGTCCCTCAAAATTGCCAAAGAATTACACATGGTCAAAAATGGACCAAAAAAAGTTTCATCAAAAAGGCATAATTACCATTCGGGCCAGGTATGTAAGCAGAGCGGCATGCAAAAAATAGGGAGAATATCAAGGAGCGAGGAGCAGAGTATGCTGTGAGAGAGGCTGTGGGGAGAGCCCCACGCGTTACACTGACTAGCAGGTACCTCCCCTGACGAAGCTGCTAGTCAGCGTAACGCGTGGGGCTCTCCCCACGGCCTCTCTCACAGCATACTCTGCTCCTCACTCCTTGATATTCTCCCAATTTTTTGCATGCCGCTCTGCTTACATACCGGGCCCGGTTGGTAATTATGCCTCTTTGATGAAACTTTTTTGGTCCATTTTTGACCATGTGTAATTCTTTGGCAATTTTGAGGGACTAACATCTGGCGCCAATATTGTTAGCATTTATATAGGTAGTTCTGGTGGTAGCTCTTCAATATTGCATGTGTATATGCTGGCAACTTCATTACCATTATAGAGTTCTGCCTTCTAGAGCCAAATACGTATGGTTTCTTGAGTACTGCATATCCAGCAATCTTTAGTATTATTCCATATTTAAACCCTGTAGATTTGATATGTACTCCTATGATCAATTGACATCGCTACACTTTGGCCAATCAACCATTGTTGGTATTAGTTATGCCGTTATCGTCTTTACATATGGTTATTTATAAGATAGTATATGTATAATAGTACCATACTCTGTTTCTATATATAACTGTCTACCTCACCAGCAGAGCTTACTCTCTGCATGCTAGCAATTGCTATTTACCTTAGATTTGTGATTTGGAGAATCAATTGATGTATATTTTTGACAACACTATATCTGTCTTATATTGACTGGTTTACTATCCCGAAGTCACTTTTCAGAGGTCGTGTTTGCATTGTATGGTTTTAAATGATTCTATAGTGTGTGTTTTTCATGGACCCAATAAATTATTTTTTTTTATAAAAATAAAATATATACATACATAAAAAGATTTCTTGATGTGCGCCTGAATTATGTGTGCTCTTTTTCTCCTTTCTACATTGCTGAGAAGTACTATGATAAGAAACTTGGCCTCAGGCACAGGGGGCGACAGGCTTGGCCTCAGGACGCAGGGGGGGGGCCACAGGCCTGGCCTCAAGGCGCGGGGGGGCGACAGTCCTGGCCTCAGGACGCGGGGGCATCGGCCTGGCCTCAGGGCGCGGGGGGCAACGGCCTGTCCTGAGGGCGCGGGGGGCAACGGCCTGTCCTGAGGGCGCGGGGGGCAACGGCCTGTCCTGAGGGCGCGGGGGGCAACGGCCTGTCCTCAGGGCGCGGGGGGCAACGGCCTGTCCTCAGGGCGCGGGGGGCAACGGCCTGTCCTCAGGACGCGGGGGCATCGGCCTGGCCTCAGGGCGCGGGGGGCAACGGCCTGTCCTGAGGGCGCGGGGGGCAACGGCCTGTCCTGAGGGCGCGGGGGGCAACGGCCTGTCCTGAGGGCGCGGGGGGCAACGGCCTGTCCTGAGGGCGCGGGGGCAACGGCCTGTCCTCAGGGCGCGGGGGGCAACGGCCTGTCCTCAGGGCGCGGGGGGCAACGGCCTGTCCTCAGGGCGCGGGGGGCAACAGCCTGTCCTCAGGGCGCGGGGGGCAACAGCCTGTCCTCAGGGCGCGGGGGGCAACAGCCTGTCCTCAGGGCGCGGTGGGCAACAGCCTGTCCTCAGGGCGCGGGGGGCAACAGCCTGTCCTCAGGGCGCGGGGGGCAACAGCCTGTCCTCAGGGCGCGGGGGGGGGCGACAGGCCTGGCCTCAGGGCGCGGGGGGGGCGACAGGCCTGGCCTCAGGGCGCGGGGGGGGAGACAGTCCTGGCCTCAGGGCGCGGGGGGGCGACAGGCCTGGCCTCAGGGCGCGGGGGGGTGACAGGCCTGGCCTCAGGGCGCGGGGGGGTGACAAGCCTGGCCTCAGGGCGCGGGGGGGCGACAGGCCTGGACTCAGGGCGCGGGGGGGGGCGACAGGCCTGGCCTCAGGGCGCGGGGGGGCGACAGGGCGCGGGGGGGGGAGACAGGCCTGGCCTCAGGGCGCGGGGGGGGGGGCGACAGGCCTGGCCTCAGGGCGCGGGGGGGGCGACAGGCCTGGCCTCAGGGCGCGGGGGGGGGGGCGACAGGCCTGGCCTCAGGGCGCGGGGGGGGGCGACAGGCCTGGCCTCAGGGCGCGGGGGGGGGCGACAGGCCTGGCCTCAGGGCGCGGGGGGGGGCGACAGGCCTGGCCTCAGGGCGCGGGGGGGGGGCGACAGGCCTGGCCTCAGGGCGCGGGGGGGGGCGACAGGGCGCGGGGGGGGGCGACAGGCCTGGCCTCAGGGCGCGGGGGGGCGACAGGCCTGGCCTCAGGGCGCGGGGGGGCGACAGGGCGCGGGGGGGGGCGACAGGCCTGGCCTCAGGGCGCGGGGGGGGGCGACAGGCCTGGCCTCAGGTCGCGGGGGGGGGGCGACAGGCCTGGCCTCAGGGCGCGGAGGCAACGGCCTGTCCTCAGGGCGCGGGGGGCAACAGCCTGTCCTCAGGGCGCGGGGGGCAACAGCCTGTCCTCAGGGCGCGGGGGGCAACAGCCTGTCCTCAGGGCGCGGTGGGCAACAGCCTGTCCTCAGGGCGCGGGGGGCAACAGCCTGTCCTCAGGGCGCGGGGGCAACAGCCTGTCCTCAGGGCGCGGGGGGGGGGCGACAGGCCTGGCCTCAGGGCGCGGGGGGGGCGACAGGCCTGGCCTCAGGGCGCGGGGGGGGCGACAGTCCTGGCCTCAGGGCGCGGGGGGGCGACAGGCCTGGCCTCAGGGCGCGGGGGGGTGACAGGCCTGGCCTCAGGGCGCGGGGGGGTGACAGGCCTGGCCTCAGGGCGCGGGGGGGCGACAGGCCTGGACTCAGGGCGCGGGGGGGGGCGACAGGCCTGGCCTCAGGGCGCGGGGGGCGACAGGGCGCGGGGGGGGGAGACAGGCCTGGCCTCAGGGCGCGGGGGGGGGGGGCGACAGGCCTGGCCTCAGGGCGCGGGGGGGGCGACAGGCCTGGCCTCAGGGCGCGGGGGGGGGGGCGACAGGCCTGGCCTCAGGGCGCGGGGGGGGGGGCGACAGGCCTGGCCTCAGGGCGCGGGGGGGGGCGACAGGCCTGGCCTCAGGGCGCGGGGGGGGGCGACAGGCCTGGCCTCAGGGCGCGGGGGGGGGCGACAGGCCTGGCCTCAGGGCGCGGGGGGGGCGACAGGGCGCGGGGGGGGGCGACAGGCCTGGCCTCAGGGCGCGGGGGGGGCGACAGGCCTGGCCTCAGGGCGCGGGGGGGCGACAGGGCGCGGGGGGGGCGACAGGCCTGGCCTCAGGGCGCGGGGGGGGGCGACAGGCCTGGCCTCAGGTCGCGGGGGGGGGGCGACAGGCCTGGCCTCAGGGCGCGGGGGGGGCGACAGGCCTGGCCTCAGGGCGCAGGGGGGCGACAGGGCGCGGGGGGGGCGACAGGGCCTGGCCTCAGGGCGCGGGGGGGGCGACAAAGCGCGGGGGGCGACAGGCCTGGCCTCAGGGCGCGGGGGGGGCGACAGGGCGCGGAGGGGGCGACAGGCCTGGCCTCAGGGCGCGGGGGGCGACAGGCCTGGCCTCAGGGCGCGGGGGGGGCGACAGGCCTGGCCTCAGGGCGCGGGGGGGGGGGGCGACAGGCCTGGCCTCAGGGCGCGGGGGGGGCTACAGGCCTGGCCTCAGGGCGCGGGGGGGGGCGACAGGCCTGGCCTCAGGGCGCGGGGGGGCGACAGGCCTGGCCTCAGGGCGCGGGGGGGCGACAGGCCTGGCCTCAGGGCGCGGGGGGGGCGACAGGCCTGGCCTCAGGGCGTGGGGGGGGGCGACAGGCTTGGCCTCAGGGCGCGGGGGGGGCGCGACAGGCTTGGCCTCAGGGCGCGGGGGGGGCGACAGGCCTGGCCTCAGGGCGTGGGGGGGGGCGACAGGCCTGGCCTCAGGGCGCGGGGGGGGCGACAGGCCTGGCGTCAGGGCGCGGGGGGGGCGACAGGCCTGGCCTCAGGGCGCGGGGGGGGCGACAGGCCTGGCCTCAGGGCGCAGGGGGGCGACAGGGCGCGGGGGGGGCGACAGGCCTGGCCTCAGGGCGCGGGGGGGGCGACAGGCCTGGCCTCAGGGCGCGGGGGGGGGGCGACAGGCCTGGCCTTAGGGCGCGGGGGGGGCGACAGGCCTGGCCTCAAGGCGCGGGGGGGGGCGACAGGCCTGGCCTCAGGGCGCGGGGGGGGCGACAGGCCTGGCCTCAGGGCGCGGGGGGCGACAGGCCTGGCCTCAGGGCGCGGGGGGGGCGACAGGCCTGGCCTCAGGGCACGGGGGGGCGACAGGCCTGGCCTCAGGGCGCGGGGGGGGGGGCGACAGGTCTGGCCTCAGGGCGCGAAGGGGGGCGACAGGTCTGGCTTCAGGGCGCGGGGGGGCGACAGGTCTGGCCTCAGGGAGCAGGGGGGGCGACAGGCCTGGCCCCAGGGCGCGGGGGGGCGACAGGCCTGGCCTCAGGGCGCGGGGGGGGGCGACAGGCCTGGCCTCAGGGCGCGGGGGGGGCGACAGGCCTGGCCTCAGGGCGCGGGGGGGGGCGACAGGCCTGGCCTCAGGGCGCGGGGGGGCGACAGGCCTGGCCTCAGGGCGCGGGGGGGGCGACAGGCCTGGCCTCAGGGCGCGGGGGGGGGCGACAGGCCTGGCCTCAGGCGCGGGGGGGCGACAGGCCTGGCCTTAGGGCGCGGGGGGGCGACAGGCCTGGCCTCAGGGCGCAGGGGGGGCGACAGGCCTGGCCTCAGGGCGCGGGGGGGCGACAAGGCGCGGGGGGGGGGCGACAGGCCTGGCCTCAGGGCGCGGGGGGGGCGACAGGGCGCGGGGGGGGGGGGGCGACAGGCCTGGCCTCAGGGCGCGGGGGGGCGACAGGCCCGGCCTCAGGGCGCGGGGGGGGGGCGACAGGGCCTGGCCTCAGGGCGCGGGGGGGCGACAGGCCTGGCCTCAGGGCGCAGGGGGCGACAGGGCGCGGGGGGGGCGACAGGCCTGGCCTCAGGGCGCGGGGGGGCGACAGGCCTGGCCTCAGGGCGCAGGGGGGAGACAGGGCGCGGGGGGGGCGACAGGCCTGGCCTCAGGGCGCGGGGGGGGGGGCGACAGGACGCGGGGGGGCGACAGGGCGCGGGGGGGGCGACAGGCCTGGCCTCAGGGCGCGGGGGGCGACAGGCCTGGCCTCAGGGTGCGGGGGGGGGGGCGACAGGCCTGGCCTCAGGGCGCGGGGGGGGGCGACAGGCCTGACCTCAGGGCGCGGGGGGGGGCGACAGGCCTGGCCTCAGGGCGCGGGGGGGCGACAGGCCTGGCCTCAGGGCGCGGGGGGAGGGGGGCGACAGGCCTGGCCTCAGGGCGCGGGGGGGGGGGCGACAGGCCTGGCCTCAGGGCGCGGGTGGGGGGGCGACAGGCCTGGCCTCAGGGCGCAGGGGGGCGACAGGGCGCGGGGGGGGGGCGACAGGCCTGGCCTCAGGGCGCGGGGGGGCGACAGGCCTGGCCTCAGGGCGCGGGGGGGCGAAACGGCGCGGGGGGGGCGACAGGCCTGGCCTCAGGGCGCGGTGGGGCGACAGGCTGGCCTCAGGGCGCGGGGGGGGCGACAGGCCTGGCCTCAGGGCGCGGGGGGGGCGACAGGTTTGGCCTCAGGGCACGGGGGGGCGACAGGCGTAGCCTCAGGGCGCGGGGGGGGCGACAGGCCTGGCCTCAGGGCGCGGGGGGGGCGACAGGCCTAGCCTCAGGGCGCGGGGGGGGCGACAGGCCTGGCCTCAGGGCCCGGGGGGGGCGACAGGCCTGGCCTCAGGGCCCAGGGGGGGGCGACAGGCCTGGCCTCAGGGCCCAGGGGGGGCGACAGGCCTTGTGTCTCAGGGCGCGGGGGGGCAACAGGCCTGGCCTCAGGGCGCGGGGGGGGGCGACAGGCCTGGCCTCAGGGCGCGGGGGGGGCGACAGGCCTGGCCTCAGGGCGCGGGGGGGGCGACAGGCCTGGCCTCATGGCGCGGGGGGGGGCGACAGGCCTGGCCCCAGGGCGCGAGGGGGGGCGACAGGCCTGGCCTCAGGGAGCGGGGGGGGCGACAGGCCTGGCCTCAGGCGCGGGGGGGGCGACAGGCCTGGCCTCAGGGCGCGGAGGGGGCGACCAGGCTGGCCTCAGGGCGCGGGGGGGGCGACAGGCCTGGCCTCAGGGCGCGGGGGGGGCGACAGGCCTGGCCTCAGGCGCGGGGGGGGGCGATAGGCCTGGCCTCAGGGCGCGGGGGGGGCGACAGGCCTGGCCTCAGGGCGCGGGGGGGGGGCGACAGGCCTGGCCTCAGGGCGCGGGGGGGGGCGACAGGCCTGGCCTCAGGGCGCGGGGTGGCGACAGGCCTGGCCTCAAGGCGGGGGGGGGGCGACAGGCCTGGCCTCAGGGCGCGGGGGGGGCGACAAGCCTGGCCTCAGGGCGCGGGGGGGTGGCGACAGGCCTGGCCTCAGGGCGCGGGGGGGGCGACAGGCCTGGCCTCAGGGCGCGGGGGGGGCGACAGGCCTGGCCTCAGGGCGTGGGGGGGGCGACAGGCCTGGCCTCAGAGCGCGGGGGGGGCGACAGGCCTGGCCTTAGGGCGCGGGGGGCGACAGGGCACGGGGGGGCGACAGGCCTGGCCTCAGGGCGCGGGGGGGGCGACAGGCCTGGCCTCAGGGCGCGGGGGGGGGCGACAGGCCTGGCCTCAGGGCGCGGGGGGGGCGACAGGCCTGGCCTCAGGGCGCGGGGGGGGCGACAGGCCTGGCCTCAGGGCGCGGGGGGGGCGACAGGCCTGGCCTCAGGGGCGCGGGGGGGCGACAGGCCTGGCCTCAGGGCGCGGGGGGAGGGGCGATAGGGCGCGGGGGGGGGCGACAGGCCTGGCCTCAGGGCGCGGAGGGGGCGACAGGGCGCGGGGGGGGCGACAGGCCTGGCCTCAGGGCGCGGGGGGGGCGACAGGCCTGGCCTCAGGGCACGGGGGGGGGGCGACAGGCCTGGCCTCAGGGCGCGGGTGGGCGACAGGCCTGGCCTCAGGGCGCGGGGGGGACGACAGGCTTGGCCTCAGAGCGCGGGGGGGGCGACAGGCCTGGCCTCAGGGCGCGGGGGGGCAACAGGCCTGGCCTCAGGGCGCGGGGGGGGCGACAAGCCTGGCCTCAGGGCGCGGGGGGGCGACAAGCCTGGCCTCAGGGCGCGGGGGGGGCGACAGGCCTGGCCTCAGGGCGCGGGGGGGCGACAGGCCTGGCCTCAGGGCGCGGGGGGGGCGACAGGCCTGGCCTCAGGGCGCGGGGGGGGCGACAGGCCTGGCCTGAGGGCGCGGGGGGGGGCGACAGGCCTGGCCTCAGGGCGCGGGGGATCGACAGGCCTGGCCTCAGGGCGCGGGGGGGGCGACAGGCCTGGCCTCAGGGCGCGGGGGGGGGCGACAGGCCTGGCCTCAGGGCGCGGGGGGGGCGACGGGCCTGGCCTCAGGGCGCGGGGGGGGGCGACAGGCCTGGCCTCAGGGCGCGGGGGGGGGCGACAGGCTTGGCCTCAGAGCGCGGGGGGGGGCGACAGGCCTGGCCTCAGGGCGCGGGGGGGCGACAGGCCTGGCCTCAGGGCGCGGGGGGGGGCGACAAGCCTGGCCTCAGGGCGCGGGGGGGGCGACAAGCCTGGCCTCAGGGCGCGGGGGGGGGCGACAGGTCTGGCATCAGGGCGCGGGGGGGCGACAGGCCTGGCCTCAGGGCGCGGGGGGGGGTCGACAGGCCTGGCCTCAGGGCGCGGGGGGGGCGACAGGCCTGGCCTCAGGGCGCGGGGGGGGCGACAGGCCTGGCCTCAGGGCGCGGGGGATCGACAGGCCTGGCCTCAGGGCGCGGGGGGGGCGACAGGCCTGGCCTCAGGGCGCGGGGGGGGGGGCGACAGGCCTGGCCTCAGGGCGCGGGGGGGGGCGACGGGCCTGGCCTCAGGGCGCGGGGGGGGCGACAGGCCTGGCCTCAGGGCGCGGGGGGGGCGACAGGCCTGGCCTCAGTGCGCGGGGGGGGCGACAGGCCTGGCCTCAGGGCGCGCGGTGGGCGACAGGCCTGGCCTCAGGGCGCGGGGGGGGCGACAGGCCTGGCCTCAGGGCGCGCGGGGGGCGACAGGCCTGGCCTCAGGGCGCGGGGGGGGCGACAGGCCTGGCCTCAGGGCGCGGGGGGGGGCGATAGGCCTGGCCTCAGGGCGCGGGGGGGGGCGACAGGCCTGGCCTCAGGGCGCGGGGGGGCGACAGGCCTGGCCTCAGGGCGCGGGGGTGGCGACAGGCCTGACCTCAGGGCGCGGGGGGGCGACAGGCCTGGCCTCAGGGCGCGGGGGGGCGACAGGCCTGGCCTCAGGGCGCGGGGGGGGCGACAGGCCTGGCCTCAGAGCGCGGGGGGGGGCGACAGGCCTGGCCTCAGAGCGCGGGGGGGCGACAGGCCTGGCCTCTGGGCGCGGGGGGGGGCGACAAGCCTGGCCTCAGGGCGCGGGGGGGGGCGACAAGCCTGGCCTCAGGGCGCGGGGGGGGCGACAGGCCTGGCCTCAGGGCGCGAGGGGGGCGACAGGCCTGGCCTTAGGGCGCGGGGGGGGCGACAGGCCTGGCCTCAGGGCGCGGGGGGGGGCGACAGGCCTGGCCTTAGGGCGCGGGGGGCGACAGGGCGGCGGGGGGGCGACAGGCCTGGCCTCAGGGCGCGGGGGGGGGGGCGACAGGCCTGGCCTCAGGGCGCGGGGGGGGCGACAGGCCTGGCCTCAGGGCGCGGGGGGGGCGACAGGCCTGGCCTCAGGGCGCGGGGGGGGCGACAGGCCTGGCCTCAGGGCGCGGGGGGGGCGACAGGCCTGGCCTCAGGGCGCGAGGGGGGCGACAGGCCTGGCCTTAGGGCGCGGGGGGGGCGACAGGCCTGGCCTCAGGACGCGGGGGGGGCGACAGGCCTGGCCTCAGGGCGCGGGGGATCGACAGGCCTGGCCTCAGGGCCGCGGGGGGGGGGCGACAGGCCTGGCCTCAGGGCGCGGGGGGGGGGCGACAGGCCTGGCCTCAGGGCGCGGGGGGGGCGACAGGCCTGGCCTCAGGGCGCGCGGGGGGCGACAGGCCTGGCCTCAGGGCGCGCGGGGGGCGACAGGCCTGGCCTCAGGGCGCGGGAGGGCGACAGGCCTGGCCTCAGGGCGCGGGGGGGGGGGCGACAGGCCTGGCCTCAGGGCGCGGGGGGGGGGGGCGACAGGCCTGGCCTCAGGGCGCGGGGGGGGGGGGCGACAGGCCTGGCCTCAGGGCGCGGGGGGGCGACAGGCCTGGCCTCAGGGCGCGGGGGTGGCGACAGGCCTGGCCTCAGGGCGCGGGGGGGCGACAGGCCTGGCCTCAGGGCGCGGGGGGGGCGACAGGCCTGGCCTCAGGGCGCGGGGGGGTGATAGGCCTGGCCTCAGGGCGCGGGGGGGGGGCGACAGGCCTGGCCTCAGGGCGCGGGGGGGGCGACAGGGCGCGGGGGGGGGGCGATAGGCCTGGCCTCAGGGCGCGGGGGGGGCAACAGGCCTGGCCTCAGGGCGCGGGGGGGCGACAGGCCTGGCCTCAGGGCGCGGGGGGGGGCGACAGGCCTGGCCTCAGGGCGCGGGGGGGGCGACAGGCCTGGCCTCATGGCGCGGAGGGCGACAGGCCTGGCCTCAGGGCGCGGGGGGGGGGCGACAGGCCTGGCCTCAGGGCGCGGGGGGGGGGGCGACAGGCCTGGCCTCAGGGCGCGGGGGGGGGGGCGACAGGCCTGGCCTCAGGGCGCGGGGGGGCGACAGGCCTGGCCTCAGGGCGCGGGGGTGGCGACAGGCCTTGCCTCAGGGCGCGGGGGGGCGACAGGCCTGGCCTCAGGGCGCGGGGGGGGCGACAGGCCTGGCCTCAGGGCGCGGGGGGGTGATAGGCCTGGCCTCAGGGCGCGGGGGGGGGGCGACAGGCCTGGCCTCAGGGCGCGGGGGGGGCGACAGGGCGCGGGGGGGGGGCGATAGGCCTGGCCTCAGGGCGCGGGGGGGGCAACAGGCCTGGCCTCAGGGCGCGGGGGGGCGACAGGCCTGGCCTCAGGGCGCGGGGGGGGCGACAGGCCTGGCCTCAGGGCGCGGGGGGGGCGACAGGCCTGGCCTCATGGCGCGGAGGGGGCGACAGGCCTGGCCTCAAGGCGCGGGGGGGGCGACAGGCCTGGCCTCAGGGCGCGGGGGGGGCGACAGGCCTGGCCTCAGGGCGCGGGGGGGGGCGACAGGCCTGGCCTCAGGGCGCGGGGGGGCGACATGCCTGGCCTCAGGGCGCGGGGGGGGCGACAGGCCTGGCCTCAGGGCGCGGGGGTGGCGACAGGCCTGGCCTCAGGGCGCGGGGGGGCGACAGGCCTGGCCTCAGGGCGCGGGGGGGGCGACAGGCCTGGCCTCAGGGCGCGGGGGGGTGATAGGCCTGGCCTCAGGGCGCGGGGGGGGCGACAGGCCTGGCCTCAGGGCGCGGGGGGGGCGACAGGGCGCGGGGGGGGGCGATAGGCCTGGCCTCAGGGCGCGGGGGGGGCAAACAGGCCTGGCCTCAGGGCGCGGGGGGGCGACAGGCCTGGCCTCAGGGCGCGGGGGGGGCGACAGGCCTGGCCTCAGGGCGCGGGGGGGGCGACAGGCCTGGCCTCATGGCGCGGGGGGGGCGACAGGCCTGGCCTCAGGGCGCGGGGGGGTGACAGGCCTGGCCTCAGGGCGCGGGGGGGGGGGCGACAGGCCTGGCCTCAGGGCGCGGGGGGGGGCCACAGGCCTGGCCTCAGGGCACGGGGGGGGGGCGACAGGCCTGGCCTCAGAGCGCGGGGGGGGCGACAGTCCTGGCCTCAGGGCGCGGGGGGGGGGACAGGCCTGGCCTCAGGGCGCGGGGGGGGCGACAGGCCTGGCCTCAGGGCGCGGGGGGGGCGACAGGCCTGGCCTCAGGGCGCGGGGGGGCGACAGGCCTGGCCTCAGGGCGCGGGGGGGGCGACAGGCCTGGCCTCAGCGCGCGGGGGGGGCGACAGGCCTGGCCTCAGGGCGCGGGGGGGGGCGACAGGCCTGGCCTCAGGGCGCGGGGGGGCGACAGGGCGCGGGGGGGGCGACAGGCCTGGCCTCAGGGCGCGGGGGGGGGCGACAGGCTTGGCCTCAGGGGCGCGGGGGGGGCGACAGGCCTGGCCTCAGGGCGCGGGGGGGGGGGCGACAGGCCTGGCCTCAGGGCGCGGAGGGGGCGACAGGCCTGGCCTCAGGGCGCGGAGGGGGCGACAGGCCTGGCCTCAGGGCGCGGGGGGGGGGCGACAGGCCTGGCCTCAGGGCGCGGGGGGGGGCGACAGGCCTGGCCTCAGGGCGCGGGGGGGGCGACAGGCCTGGCCTCAGGGCGCGGGGGGGGGCGACAGGCCTGGCCTCAGGGCGCGGGGGGGGCGATAGGCCTGGCCTCAGGGCGCGGGGGGGGGCGACAGTCCTGGCCTCAGAGCGCGGGGGGGGCGACAGTCCTGGCCTCAGGGCGCGGGGGGGGCGACAGGCCTGGCCTCAGGGCGGGGGGGGGGGGCGACAGGCCTGGCCTCAGGGCGCGGGGGGGGGCGACAGGCCTGGCCTCAGGGCGCGGGGCGGGCGACAGGCCTGGCCTCAGGGCGCGGGGGGGGGGCGACAGGCCTGGCCTCAGGGCGCGGGGGGGGCGACAGGCCTGGCCTCAGCGCTCGGGGGGGGCGACAGGCCTGGCCTCAGGGCGCGGGGGGGGCGACAGGGCGCAGGGGGGCGACAGGCCTGGCCTCAGGGCGCGGGGGGGGGGCGACAGGCCTGGCCTCAGGGCGCGGGGGGGGCGACAGGCCTGGCCTCAGGGCGCGGAGGGGGCGACAGGCCTGGCCTCAGGGCGCGGGGGGGGCGACAGGCCTGGCCTCAGGGCGCGGGGGGGGCGACAGGCCTGGCCTCAGGCGCGGGGGGGGGGCGACAGGCCTGGCCTCAGGGCACGGGGGGGGCGACAGGCCTGGCCTCAGGGCGCGGGGGGGGCGACAGGTCTGGCCTCAGGGCGCGGGGGGGCGACAGGCCTGGCCTCAGGGCGCGGGGGGGCAACAGGGCGCGGGGGGGGCAACAGGCCTGGCCT
>NC_134357.1:129119755-129122255 GCF_048569485.1 Anomaloglossus baeobatrachus
TAGCAAATATTACTATTACAATAATCATTTAGTTTAAAGTGCAATTAAACCTAGATACCTACAACAAAGAGAGAAGAAAAGGTTTCACTATATAAAATAAAGTGCAAATAGAATAAACATAACCATGTGAGTCCCACATGAAAAGATAGAGACAGATAGATAGATAGATAGATAGATAGATAGATAGATAGATAGATAGATAGATAGATAGACCAATATATATTTTCTATCTATCTGTCTAAAACACACACAGGCACACACAGGCCCCACAATAAAAAATGTAAGCAACTGCTGCTATTTTTTCGTATTTTGTATGCAAGAGGTTTTGGGGACACCCTTATGGGCTTTCCACCCATCTTTACATAGAAACGTTAGTTTTTTTATTTTTCTTCCTTTCTTCCTTTCTTTCTTTCTTTCTTTCTTTCTTTCTTTCTTTCTTTCTTTCTTTCTTTCTTTCTTTCTTTCTCTTCCTATAATCTTTCATCTCTGAGAGTTTGCATACTATACACATGTGCTTGTGAACATTAACCTCTAACATTGAGACATTTCGTTTCTGTGTGCACATGGAAATGATAGAAGAGACACTTAAGTGATAGATGATTTCTCCTTCACACTTGCTCACATTCAGATTTTCTTTGGTTTCCCCATACACAGACCTGTCCATATACCGGTGTTCCCCAGGGATGTATATACTCTGTATTTAACACACAGACATGTCTATATACCGCTGTTTCCCAGTGATGTATATACTCTACTCTGTATATCACAAACATACCTGTCCATATACCGGTGTTCCCCAGGGATGTATATACTCTGTATATGACACACAGACCTGTTCTTATACCAGTGTTCCCCAGTGGTGTATATACTTTCTATATAACACACACAGCCCTGTCCATATACAAGTGTTCACCAGAGATGTATATACTTTCTACTTTCTATATAACACACATAGACCTATCCATATACCGGTGTTCCCCAGGGATGTATATACTTTCTGTATAACACAGACCTGTCCACATACCAGTTTTCCCCAGGGATATAAATATATATACTCTATATATAACATACACAGACATGTCCATATACCAGTGTTCCTCAGGGATGTATATACTTTCTATATAACACCCAGCCCTGTCCATATATCAGTGTTATCCAGGGATGTATATACTCTGTATATAACACACAGATATGTCCATATACTGGTGTTCCCCAGGAATGTTTATACTGTGTATGTAACATACAGAAACCTGTCCATATACCTGTGTTCTCCAGGAATGTATATGCTCTCTATATAACACACACAGACCTGTCTATATAACCGGTGTTCCCCAGGGGTGTGTATGCTTTCTATGTAATACCCAGCACTGTACATATACCGGTGTTCCTCAGAGATGTATATGCTTTCTATATAACACCCAGCACTGTCCATATACTGGTGTTCCCCAGGGGTATATATACTTTCTATATAACACACACAGACCTATCTATATACTGGTGTTCCCCAGGGGTGTATATACTTTCTCTATAACACACACAGCCCTGTCCATATATCGGTGTTCCCCAGAAATGTGTATTCTCTCTATATAACACACAGTGTTCCCCAGGGATGTTTATACTTTCTATATAACACACACAGTCCTGTCCATATATCAGTGTTCCCCAGGGATGTATATACTCTGTATACAACACACGCAGAACTGTCCATATAGTGGTGTTCCCCAGGCGTGTATATACTATCTATATAACACACACAGTCGTGGCCATATACCGGTATTCCCCAAAGATATATATATATACTTTCCATATAACACACAGTCCTGTCCATATATCAGTGTTCCCCAGAGTTGTATATACTCTGTATATAACACACACATCCCTGTCCATATGCCAATGTTCCCCAGGGATGTATATACTTTTTGTATAACACATACAGTCCTGTCCATATATCAGTATTCCCCAGGGATGTATATACTCTGTATATAAAACACACAGAACTGTCCATATACTAGTGTTCCCCGAGGATGTATATACTCTGTATACAACACACACAGCCCTGTCCATATACTGGAGTTCCCCAGGGATGTATATACTCTGTATACAACACACACAGAACTGTCCATATACTGGTGTCCCCCAGGGGTGTATATACTTTCTATATAACATACACAGCCCTGTCTATATACCGGTGTTCTCCAGGAATTATATATACTGTACCCTGTATATAACACAGACTGACCTGTGCATATACCAGTGTTCCCCAGGGGTGTATATACTTTCTATATAACACACACAGCCCTGTCCATATACTGGAGTTCCCCAGGGATGTATATACTCTGTATACAACACACACAGAACTGTCCATATACTGGTGTCCCCCAGGGGTGTATATACTTTCTATATAACATACACAGCCCTGTCGATATACCGGTGTTCTCCAGGAATTATATATACTGTACCCTGTATATAACACAGACTGACCTGTGCATATACCAGTGTT